>NC_068371.1:30293930-30593930 GCF_023724105.1 Carassius gibelio
GAATGTTGAGCAGCAGCTCAAATCATCTTTGACTTTGTTTGCTGCTGTCTGTACTGAGACATCCAATATTGAAATAATCACCATATTGATTAGTCTATTGATTATTATCATAACCATATATCACCTGCACCATCTTGAGTTCATTACTTTGGCACGTCTGGTTAAAATGCACTGATGATGCTCTTGAATTCTCTTCCTCCAGGTGAAGAGATCGCTCAGACAGTCAAGCAAGCCATCAGTGGAGACTTCATGGGTCGTCTTATTGTCCAGCCCAGTGGTAGTGGAGAGCAGATCATGATCAGAATGACTCTACCTGTCATTGCCACTCATTATCTGGACAGCACCAATCAGTGGGACACTGTTGGCATGGAGCGCCGAAATGAAGCTGTTAACTATATCAGAACAGGTCAGCAGGACACAACAGATATATAACTCACGATTACTACATATTCAACAATATTACTGATTATTGATATTGAATGGAACCGAATCAACACTAAACTGACCTCAGCTGAACATTGTCAATATTATTGTCTTTACGGCAGAAATAATCTCTGTTTCCATCATTGAATCAAATTATATCTTGTGAAGCTGCTTTAAAACATTTCATATTGTTTAAAGTGCCATATAAATGAATAAAGAATAAATAAATATAAATAAAATAAAACATATTGATAAAGAATCTGACTATTATTTTGAATAAAATTGTAAAGTACTCTCAAAGTTGCACCCTTGAAAACTTCAGACCAAAAGCAGAAAAAATACTAGATAATTAAAACATAAATATCCTTTCTTTATCCTTTTTTTTTTTTTTTTTTTTGTATAAAGGTTATCATCAGCAGCTGAGTTACCGTAAACCAGATGGATCCTATGCTGCATGGACAAACAGGCCGAGCAGCACATGGTAGAGTCATTCTAATGTCGTTACTTGATTTTATGTTTCATGCTTATTTTCTCCTGTATTACATTTTATATTACATTAAGATTATTTGTAATATAAATAATAATTATAATTTAAATCTGTTAAAGGTTGACAGCATATGTGGCCAAAGTCTTCGCCATGGCCAGTAACCTTGTTAATATAGAGGGAAATGTGATCTGCAGCGCCCTCAAGTGGCTGATTCTCCACAAACAAACACAAGACGGCTCCTTTAAAGAGGATTCAGCTGTAGTTCAGAAAGAGATGGTGGTAAGTTGAATGTTGTTAAATGTGTCCATCTGTGTTCACAAAAAAAAAAAAAAAAAGATGGAAAGAACCTGAGCCAGTGATTTATTTCACTGTGGTCCCAAGTAGTAAAGCATTATATTATCTACTGCACAAACAAACAAAATATAACTATGTGCTGACTAGGGGCCTGTTCTTCGTACGTCGCTAACTCAGTTAGCTGGATTTGAATGTTGATGATTTGGCGTGATCTTGGATCATTTGGTTCTTCGAAGCTCATCCCGGAGCTGCTGTCATAGCAACAGGGACGTAATCTTAAACCGGCTCGGGAGCAGCTTATTTCATGTAAACAGGATTAGATCACTTCTTTTCAACCAGAACTGATACTCAAAATATGTCTGCTACCACTGCTACTTTATTACAAGAGTATCATACTGATCCAGGGACAATAATTTAAATAATAATCATTAAAAAACATATTTAAAAATAATATAAAAATGCTGTGTAGTCCACAACAGCCTACTATAGACACAGTCAGTTTTACTCACTGAAATATGTATCAGTCATAATTGTATTAGAGTCTTACACACATGCTATACAGATAATAGAGTCGTGCATTATTTTGAGTGATGACTGCTATTATAAGAGTGTCTTGATGGAGCGCAGGAGATGCAGATAACATGATATTGACCCTTAACCTGTTAACTGTCACTCACGTTTTAGAAGATAGACATGAATGTGCATGATACAAACCTAAATTTTTATAATTCATGACTGAAAACATTTTGTAACATGATTTTGATGTACCATTTACACAGCAAAATCCCCAGTGTTAATTTAACACTCCTCAGTGTTAATTTAACACTCTGAGTGTGGACTCATATAAACACTGAGGCAGTGTTAAAAGTAACACCGAAGCAGAATTGAAGTTAATGAGATAATTAAGAAGTTAAATGAGTTATGATTAAGCATTATTGAGGACACCTGATGTTAACAAGCAGAATCACCAAACGAGAAAAATCACAATTTGTGTCACCATTATAGTGGTCAGTGTTTGATTTAGCTGGGATCTTGGCTTGTATTGTTTGTCAAACCAAGAGCAAAAATCATCGCGTGTTGATGATTATGTTTTAATGTAATCGTTGTTCGACATGATTCACTGAACTCATTTACAGTGTTTTCTCAAAGTAAAACTTCCATTATCGATTGTCACAGCTTTGATTCCACAATGAAAAAGTCTGTATTTTCTTTACATTTTGTAGATATCTCTTTCAAGTGATTCTGATTTTTTTTTTATTTAAGAGTTCAAATTTTAGGCACACACAGATAACAAGAATCAGCGTATGAATCTCAACAACGGTGACAAACAACATATTCAGATAAACAGACCAACTCTGAACATCACAAAACTAGATACTAAAAATAAACATAAAAAAAGCAAAAGTAAAATATAGTTAGAATAAAAAGTTAAAAAGACAGTTCAGCTCATAATTTATTCATGCCGCAATGCATGATGGGAGCCATAGATGAGTTTTTATTGGCTACAACATGCTTTTTTGATGGTCACCGTTGTTGTGATGCTCACGCTGATTTCTGATGTCTGTGTGTCTAAACAAAAGATTACTTTTTTTACGTAGAACTAACTATTAAAAACATGTCATACTTTGTCAGAAATGCTGAGTTGCTTACTTTTCTTTTTCACTTAATTTATGTATGCAGTAAAGAAACCTAAACTCAGGCATTCAGGTCACTCTATAACAAATAGCTCAAATCACAATCAATGGCACACATGATTTCCTTTGCTGTGGTCTGTCTGTATGATATAATTCAGTCACCACAGCCACATAAAATCTAAAGATAATAACTGAAGGGTCAAGATCCCAGCTAAATCAAACACTGATCACTATAATGGTGACACACAAATTGTGATTTTCTCATTTGGTGATTCTGCTTGTTTACATCAGGTGTCTTCAATAATAGTCAATCATAACTCAATTAACTTCTTAATTATCTCATTAACTTCAACTCTGCTTCAGTGTTACTTTTAACACTGCTTTAGTGTTTATATGAGTCCACACTCAAGAGTGTTAAATTAACACTGGGGATTTTGCTGTGTACATGGTAATGCAATGTCTGATTTTAAAATGGGTTTTGAAGGATGAATTTTGAGATTTTATGTTTTCAAGTGATATATAACTTCTGATGATTTCTAAAATGTGATAGAGAAAAAGGAAACGAGGAAGTCTTTTTTTTAAACAAAGGTCAAAGCTCCTTTTGTAATGTAGATTTCTGAGGGTGCACTCTTGTCATAAATTCATCTATTACTTTTGCTACATAATGTTTAACAAAGAATATTGGTAAAATATATATTTGGGAGTCTTAGACCTTTCCAACGATATATAGTTTGTCAAGATTAGATTATATTTGATTGTAATATAGTATAGTCAACGTAGGCGTCCCGTATACGGGACGGGGTGACATTTAACAGGTTAAGAAACTTTCATTAATGCTGTCACATAACAAATCTGTCCAAATATAAAATGAAATGAATAGATAATTTCTACATTGAAATAAAAATGTAAAGACAGCACAACTATTATAAATTGCAAATCTAAATAATTGGGAATCATGAAAAAAATTCTAATAAAATAAAAACATGTATCTATTATCTGTTTGTACCTATTATAACATTTATGTATTTTTGTTTTGCTTGGCTGTTACCTTATAAAAGTCCAGAAATTTGTCAAGTTTTTCGTTGGGTGTCATTTTAAATTATATGACGTCATTACATTGCCGTCTTGCCACCAGCCAATCGCTGCACTGCTGATCATGGTTTTGAGTATCGATACATATCCCCTTTTAAGACAACACATGTCCTCTTGTGGAGTAGGAGCATCTGAAGTTGCTTCATGCCATTCACATCCTGGACAGGCTCAATTGTGCAGCCGATGAGCTTTCATGTTAGCAGTCTCACCCTGGGGAATGGAGACACCACCTCCAGTCGGTTCCTCTGATTTGGGAATGCTTCAGAGATGCTCAGGTAGACCTGTTTGCCTCTTCAGAGAATTCCTACTGCCAGTTGTTTTACTCCCTGACCGAGGGCACCCTTGGACAAGTATGCATTTCCCACAGTAAGCCTTCTTGCACAGATGGTGTGCAAGATCAGGGAGGACAAGGTTTCTGAACTTGTACTTGTTCTTGTACTTGGCTGTATGTCACTTCACTTCACTTATAGTTAACAGCCTAACTTTGAAGTCTGCTTTTTCATCATGTGACCATATGCACTTTTGAGCCATGTGAAAGGTAAGCTGTCCGGAGACTTTGATTAGGCAGTTATGTTTAAGTTGACTGGCAAATTTTATTGTTGGGAGGGATCAGGGATAAAAATGTAACTGATACCCAATTGTTTGCCAGATAATTGTTGTGGAAAAAGAGAGTAAATGTCTTTTAATTGAATGTTGATCACTCAGAGTTTACATCTAACAGGGACTTCAAAATGCCATCAAAATTAACGAAAATGCCCTCCAAATTCAGAACTGCCCCTGCTCAGTTAAAACAACTCTATTAAGACTCTCACGGTTAAAGTGAAGTGTGGAAATGAATTTAAAAAAAAGAAAAAAAATTGAATGCAGCTTTGCGTTTAGATCTATTCGCATGCATCAAATATTTCTTTATAAGCAATTTTTTCAGCATTAAAGATTATATACAATCACACACATTTCTTTTGAGTACGCTACCCCATGCACATACAAAAACACAAGACATTTTAACATTAATAATCACACTCTCTCTCTCTCTCTCTCTGACACACACAACTCTCTTTCTCTCGCACACACACATAATCTGACTGTTTTTGTGATAGTCTAGTTTATCTGTGCTTTATTCCAGGGTGGCGTAGAGAGCAAAGATGCCGATGCCTCTCTGACAGCTTTTGTTGTGATTGCTATGCAAGAGGCCAGAGAGATCTGTGCTGGATCAGTTTCTGTAAGTGAATTTGAAGTAACAATTAATTCACATAGACATATCCTAAAAACAGTGCAAAATTAGGTGATTTTAGGTCAGTGGCTGTCTGATGCTCTCTCTCGGTGGAGAATAGCAACAGCGCCACTCAAACACTTACGATGTCTTCATCGCCTAACGGCAGCACATGCAGTGAGCAATCCAGTCATTATACAGATCAGTGGACAACACACATGAACCTTCAGGAGTTTACACAATAGTCCATTCATGACGTCTGTCATCATTTACTCACTATCATGTCATTCCAAACCTGTAAAAAAAATAATGAAGGTAACCAAATAGGTTTTAGTCTCTACTGACTTCGATAGTATTTTTTTTTTTTTCCATACTATGGGAGTCAAAGGGCACATATTTGGTTACCAACTTTCTTCAAAATATCTTCTCTCTTATCAAACCACTTTAGAACGACTTGAGAGTGAGTAAATGACAGAATTTACATTTTTGAGTGAACTGTTCCTTTCACAGTTGATTACGCTGAATGTTGAAGGATGCAGATATAATAAATTATTATTATTTTTATTATTATTATTATTTTAATTTTCACACTTTTATAGAGTCTGCCTGAAAGTATCAGGCAGGCTGTTGTCTTCTTAGAAGGTCGACTTCCACAACTGACCAATCCTTACGCTGTTGCGATGACATCATATGCCATGGCCAATGAGAACAAACTCAATAAAGACATTTTGATGAGACACTCCTCACAAGGAGAAGGTCAGTCAAGTCAACAAGGCATCAAAAAGAGATGCACTTACCCAAGTGTAAATAATAGAAGAATTACAGATGTTTTGTGGTTTAAGGACAGCTGCTTGAGACAATCCTGTTTCTATTGCTGTGTTGTGTTTGAAACAGCCGGTCGGTCCTGGACTGTCCCTGGACAGCATCATCACTCACTAGAGGCGACGGCTTATGCTGTGCTGGCGCTTGTGAAGGACAGAGACTTTGATAAAGCAGGAGAAGCAGTGCACTGGCTGGCCAGACAACAGTCTCAGTATGGAGGATCTGGCACCACACAGGTACACGAACACCTCATCATTTGACTGATAGACAGCAGAACAAGTGCAGGACAGGATTTAAATACTTTTCTGTCTTTTCTAGGCGACCATCATGGTGTTTCAGGCCGTGGCAGAGTATCGCACGCAGGTGAAGGACCGAAACAACTTCAATCTGGAAGTGGAGCTGTCCGTGGAAGGAAGAAGCAAACCTGTCAGATGGATTTTTAAAAGAGAGAATGCACATCATACACGATCAGACAAGGTGAGGAATAAATCATCTACTAGATTCAAACTGTTTGCTGCTTGTTTCAGTTGAAAGTTTTTATGGTATGATATTAAATGAAGAATTATGGGAGTTTTGTGGTTTGTCATTCATATTTTTCATGTCAATAGTGTTTGATCAATTAAATCTTCAGGTGTCTCTGTTTCATTTGATTATTCTGATGACTCGAGCACATCTGCATTCACTCAACAGGTGGACATAAAACAGGAGTTCAATGTAACTGCTAGAGGAACTGGAACAGCCACTCTCTCAGTGAGTGTTCATGAGCGCTTATACAGTCTACAGCAAGATTAAAGGGAAAATTACTCATTAATTACTCATGTCATTCCATACCCATAATACATTTGTTTATCTTCGGAACATACATCAAGCTACGAGAATACTTTTTGATTTTACAGAAAACAAAAATAATAAACTGTGTCATTGTCCTGTTGTGAATGTACAGCAAAGACTAATCGTCCCCTTGGAATTCTAAGGTTCTATCTGCATTCCGTGTAGTTTTGAGATATTCAGCTTTAAAGTTTTTTGCATTCCATTCAACTGTTTAGATAGAACCTTATTGTTTTTTTAATAAAAATCCCATAATCTACATGTATACAACATAAACAAAATCTATCACAAAATGTAAATACGTTGTCACAGAATAACAATATGGGAACAACTCAAATTTGACAATGTCAGATAGAACCTTATAATTCCAAGGGGACGTAATGTGAAAGAAGACATTTTTGAATAGTTATTTTTGTTTACTTTGCACATAAAAAAAGTGTTCTCGTAGTTTCATAAAATTATGGTTAAACCACTCATGTCACATTGATTATTTTAACGATGTCCTTACTGGGCTGTAAAATGTTTCCATTGCGTTGTTATCTATGCAGGGTCTGAAAGCTCTCAGATTTCATCTTAATTTGCGTTCCGAAGATTAACAAAGGTCTTACTGGTTTGGAACGACATAAGGGTAATTAATGACAGAATTTTCATTTTTGGGTAAACTATCCCTTTAAAGCGTGTGAATATCTGAGACGTTCGGCTGTTTTCAGGTTCTGACGATGTACTACGCCAGACCTGTTGAGAAGAAATCTGAATGTACTTCCTTTGATCTGACTGTTAAAATGGAGAAAGAAAATGAAAGTAAGATTGAGTTCATGCTCTTTCTGTGGCACTTTCCATACATCCAGAGCTAAAATAAAACCTCCAAAACACTTAATTATGTGCTGCTTTTTGATTGTAATTTTTTATTGATTTTTTACTTTTTTTTATTTTAGCAAAACAAGGAGCCATTGAAACATACATGCTCACTGTGGATTTCTAGTATGTAAACAAAAATCCTACGTTTATTATTAGGCCAATAAACAATTTTTGTCAGCAATTTATGATTTAAGCTGTTTTCACACTTGCACAGATGCAACTGATTGTTTATTCAGAGGCGAGCAGCTCTTTGTTACTACAATATAATAATTCTAAGGTCAAACAAACTCAGGTTTACACCAAAAGCTCTAGTGTGAAAACAGCTTTAAACGCAGACTGAGTAGATGATGCAAAACTATAAAACCAGTTAATAAAGTCTGCTCTTGGTCTCCATCTTCACAGCTACAAAAGTGACAAATCTGATGCCTCCATGACTATTCTGGATATTGGTTTACCGACTGGATTTGTTGTTGAAGAAAATGATCTTAAAGAGGTACTGTGATGATAAACTGATGATTCACATCTGTATATAGAACACAGTGGCAGAGCCAGAGATCTGATTGGCCACCCCGGGTGCACCCCCAAAAAAAATCATTTGCTACTATTTAATTTTCATCTTTGTTTAATCTTCCTGAAATTGGCATTTATTTTATCCTTGAAGTCGAGAACGCATCTGGTGCTGCATCAAGCTTCATCTCATCCAGTGTATCGTCCAGCTCTCATGCCACATGTTTGAAAAACATTGTAGAGCAAAGAAAACAGAGACAACGTGCTGACAAACAAGACAGAGCAGGTTACTTAAGAATGAAGAATTTCAAACAACAAATACAGGATTGGAGCTCTTTAGTGGCGTGACGGTTCACATGTGATCCCGGTCAACAGGGATGTGATTCTTCCAGATTAATCCAGAATCCTTTTTTTTTTTTTTTGCCTATAATTCTGACCTACATTAATTATGCGGATCAGTAAAAAAAAAATTGGTTTGTTGGGATCAGGTTGATGCTGGGGTCTGGATTCAGGATACGCATCAATTTCTTTACTCCGCATTCTGACAGGTGGGATCGGGATGTTTTTAGCTCGCCACATATCGTCCTTTCCCACCTTTACTGACAAAGTGGTCTCTGATTGGTTAAACCTCCTTAATAAGACTGACATTTGAAGTTACGGTGTAGGAATGTAGCTAATGTGAATTACAATCTTAGGATTTAATTATGCTTTTTTTATGCCAGGTTGGAGTTACACACTGATTTTCTGTAATGGTCTATTGACACCCTGAATTAGCCTCGGTGACCCCATGTATAAAATCCTAGCTCTAAAATCTAACACTCATCTGCTGAAAGGACATAAAGCATTGTGATCATGTCATGTACTGAGGTTTTTGTTTTCTTTTCTTGTCCTCAGTTGTCCAGAGGGAAGGAGAGATTCATTCAGAAATATGAAATGAATAAAGTTCTGTCAGAGCGAGGATCCCTCATCCTCTACTTAAATAAGGTATCACAAACTGTTGTCTGATGATTTCGTAAACAGATTCAATCCTGTTTTCTTTTGATCAGGAAACGTGATATTGTTTAATATGTCTATGAAATATTGTTGAGTTCTTCATTCTGATTGGCTGACAAAGTGTTTCATTAATACACAGCAAAATCCCCAGTGTTAATTTAACACTCTGAGTGTGGACTCATATAAACACTGAAGCAGTGTTAAAAGTAACACTGAAGCAGAGTTGAAGTTAATTAGATAATTAAGAAGTTAATTGAGTTATGATTATGCATTATTGAAGACACCTGATGTTAACAAGCAGAATCACAAACGAGAATATCACAATTTGTGTGTCACCATTATAGTGGTCAATGTTTGATTTAGCTGGGATCTTGGCTTGTAACTTTTTACTTTTAAAGTTTGTCTGTCAAACCAAGAGCAAAAATCATCGCGTGTTGATGATTATGTTTTAATGTAATCGTTGTTTGACATGAATCACTGAACTCATTTACAGTCTTTTCTCAAAGTAAAACTTCCATTATTGATTGTTACAGCTTTGATTCCACAATGAAAAAATCTGTGTTTTCTATACATTTTGTAGGTATCTTTTGCAAGTGATTCTGATTTTTTTTTATTAAAGAATTTTAATTTTAGGCACACACAGATAACAATAATCAACCTATGAATCTCAACAACGGTGACAAACAACGTATTCAGATAAACAGACCAACTCTGAACATCACAAAACTAGATGAACATAAAAACAGCAAAAATAAAATATAAAAATAAAATATAGTTAGAATAAAAAGTTAAAAAGACAGTTCAGCTCATAATTTATTCATGCCGCAATGCATGATGGGAGCCATGGATGAGTTTTTATTGGCTACAACATGCTTTTTTGATTGTCACCGTTGTTATGCTCACGCTGATTCCTCTTGTCTGTGTGTCTAAACAAAAGACTTCTTTTTTTTTTTTTACATAGAACTAACTTTTAAAAACATGTCATACTATGTCAGAAATGCTGGGTTGCTTACTTCTCTTTTTCACTTAATTTATGTATGCAGTAAAGAAACTTAAACTCAGGCATTCAGGTCACTCTATAACAAATAGCTCAAACCACAATCAATGGCACACATGATTGTCTTTGCTGTGGTCTGTCTGTATGATATAATTCAGTCACCACAGCCACATAAAATCTATAGATAATAACTGAAGGGTCAAGATCCCAGCTAAAGCAAACACTGAACACTATAATGGTGACACACAAATTGTGATTTTCTCGTTTGGTGATTCTGCTTGTTAACATCAGGTGTCTTCAATAATGGTCAATCATAACTCAATTAACTTCTTAATTATCTCATTAACTTCAACTCTGCTTCAGTGTTACTTTTAACACTGCTTCAGTGTTTATATGAGTCCACACTCAGAGTGTTAAATTAACACTGGGGATTTTGCTGTGTATGCAGTATCTGCACATCTATAAAGTTTTATGTCACTGCATGTTCACCTTTAAGTACATTATGGACAACATATAGTCATATTTCACATAATATCATAAGCACAATATAAAGAATACATGTAATATATAGGCTTTTACTATAGGTTTTCTGTCAGATATGGAGCACACAAAACTCGTTTCAGTGTAAATGCAACTATAGATATTTTATTTTTTTATTAGATTTATTATTTGAGTCTAATGCAAATATTAACATGGGCAGTTTCCACTGCAAAATCTTAAATGGAAAATATAATTTTGCATTTGTTTCTGTATTAATAGGTTTCTCATAAAGAGAAAGAAGTAATTTCCTTCAGAATGCACCAGCTGTATAATGTGGGTCTGCTACAGCCTGCTGCAGTCACAATATATGAATATTACTCACCAGGTGAGCTGCACACACACTCGCCCATCTTCTCACATGTACACTTAAAATATAGAATTTAGCAAAAGAGATTTGCAAATGATAATAATACACTGATTAAGGAAAAGGCAAGGAATATACCAGCACACAGCAAAATCCCCAGTGTTAATTTAACACTCTGAGTGTGGACTCATATAAACACTAAAGCAGTGTTAAAAGTAACACTGAAGCAGAGTTGAAGTTAATGAGATAATTAAGAAGTTAATTGAGTTATGATTGAGCATTATTGAAGACACCTGATGTAAACAAGCAGAATCACAAACGAGAAAATCACAATTTGTGTATCACCATTATAGTGGTCATAAAGAACAAAATAATAGGACAGTTCAGCTGCATAATTTATTCATATTGCAATGCATGCTGGGAGTTTTGTACTATGCTAGTACCCAGCATGCATTGTAGCAAGGTACATTTGATTGTCACCATTGTTGAGATTCATGTGCTGACTGTTGGTGTCTGTGTGTGTCATCATAGATCAGCTTTTTCATGTTCGTTAAAAAAATTCTAGCTGATTGTTGTAATATTGCTGCATCTCATGCTGCAGAAACACATGGTTTGTGATGTGAATATATTAATTCATCAGATAAAAAAAGCAAATCAGCCTGTTTTTTATGAGGATTATAAAATCATCAACAGATAACCGCCATCACCTGATCTCAATTATCTTTAGCTTTCGTTGATGTCACAAATGTGTTTAACACACCGTCACAGTTGCCAAATAATTACCAAAGATAGTATAAGAGTTAAAAGTGCAACTAATGGAAACACTAATCACTGTTATGGTGTAACACATTAGAGTTAAACCTCTGTTAATTCGCAATACAAACTTTTGTAGATGTGTAACAGAAATAAAGTCAGTCTGGTTAGTAATAGGTGAAGCTGGTAAAGCTGTTTGTGGAGTTGTTTAATCCTCCTCTGGTGAGATTTCCAGAGATTTAATGTCTTCTTTTATCTTCAGTTGATTTCATCTAAGGTTGTGGCTGAAGTCAGTTGTAGTTCTTGTGTTTCTACTCATCTCTTTTTCTGTTCTCTTCTTTCCTTCAGTGATTCTGCTTGTTAACAGGCTTATTAAGGCTGATATTACTTCATATTTAATATACACAGATTTCATGGCTCAGATAAGGTCCAGTTCTGGTTAATTTCTGTATTCTTGGCTGACATGTGGCATTGCTATGGCCTGCTTGTGGCTCAATTCTGGCAAACAGAAGCGGTCCGCCCAAGTGCCATCATTCCACACTGCATGTGGGCCAGATCATCTTTCCACGGGTGCCAGATGTGGGCCAGATCTGGGCCGACACAATGTTGCTATGTGGGAACTAAAGCAGACACTGATCTCTAACATGGTTACTTCAAATGAAACAATAAATCAACATCTAAACCTTAGTTCATTCTCAATAAGATCTTCTGTAGACGTCTGACAGAAATAAAGTCAGTCTGGTTATTAATAAGTGGAGCTGGTGATGCTGTTTGTGGAGTTGTTTAATCAGATCTTGAGAGATTTCATGTATTTTATTTCAGTTGATTTCATCTAAGTCTGTGTCTGAAGTCAGTTGTAGTAGTTCTTGTGTTTCTCTTTTCTTCAGTGATTCTGTTTGTTAGCAGCAGCTGTTCATCACTGATTCACAATAACCACTCAGTTAATCACTTAATTACTTAATTGCAAAGTTTTAAAACTTACAGGGTTTAAATTAAAGCAATCTGTTTACTCAAACGTTTTGAGTTAAGTTACTTGTCGGGTTTTACAGTGTAGTTGTCTTTAAATGCATGTGTGTTTCAGATGCACGCTGTACAAAGTTCTACCACCCTAAAAGAACAGATGCTGCGATATACAAACTGTGTAAAGGAGACCTGTGCATGTGTGCAGAAGGTATTACAGTTATATACATTTTATTCACCAGATATTTTTATATAAAGCCATTAACAACTTGTCATAAGAGCCAAATCATTTTCTTATTCTACTTCATTTGATTTATTTACTATCATTTTTTTTTACTTATTTGTTTACTTTTTATGAATGGAGGAAAATGTGTTGTTGGTTTGTTATGAATGTGTATATAAATATCAGAAAATCACCATCTCATAACACAGATAACTGCAGTTACCAGAAGAAGAATCAGGTCAGAGATAAGGAGCGTTTGGATAGAGCCTGTCAAGCTGACATGGATTATGGTAAACACACGTTCTCCTTTCTCAGACATTGAGATCCAGTCTCACAGCTCTGATATAACACCAATATAACACGACTGTTTTACAGTTTATAAAGTCACAGTGGTGGGGATGGATCTGAAACAGGACTCTGACATCTATGACATGAAAGTGGAGCTGGTGCTGAAAGAAGGTACAGTTTATTATTAATCTGTGTCCATCTTAAGTATACAGCCGGCACTTCTTCTGTGGAATATACATGTAAACTTATTATATGTGAAATACCTTATGAAGATCAAAACTAATTAAAAATAACATGCATTTTGTATGATCCCTCATATTTTGGTCAGATAATTAATATTTTGCATATTTTGCAAGGTGTATGTAAACTTTTGACCTCAGCTGTATTTACTTATTTATGATGAGAGAATTTGTGTGAGAGCAGAACTCAGTCGTTTCAGAGATGAACTCTTCTAAATGGCCATTGCTTTCATAAGCTCAACAGAATCGTGTGTGATTGGTTTTTGGATATTTTATTTAGAAAATCTTACATACTGTGCCTTTAATAGCGTAGGTGAACACAGGCGTTGACACATGCGCTCTAGAAAACATCATCTTAGCCCAGCATCGGCTCTATTTTTCTAGATAAATTTTGACCAATAACCACCTTGTGGTTGTCAACTGTCCTGATAGCACAATTACTTAAGTATAATGAATTGCATGTTTTTATAACTCTCTTGAAATGTGGCTGACATTTGGGACATCATGATGAAATTGTCTCCTGTTCTGTGCTGTAGGCATTGATAAGGATGCCGAAGGGAAAGTGAGACCATTCCTGGCTCGTCCTAGTTGCAGAGGATCTTTAGGATTGGTGAAAGGCAAGTCGTACCTCATCATGGGGAGATCCGTTGACCTGCCAGAGCTGGGAGGAAGGTATATGTCAATACTTCCTGATTTACAGGATTCTGCTTTTGCACAGAAGGACCCACAACCCAGTAAATTTAGCATGCAACATATCATCGGATAACAAATAAAATAAAATAAGAAGGGTGAAATTATCTAGAGCTCTATGTGAATTTTCCTCATACACAGCAAAATCCCCAGTGTTAATTTAACACTCTGAGTGTGGACTCACAGAGTTGAAGTTAATGAGATAGTTAAGAAGTTAATTGAGTTATGATTAAGCATTATTGAAGACACCTGATGTTAACAAGCAGAATCACAAACCGAGAAAATCACAATTTGTGTGTCACCATTATAGTGGTCAGTGTTTGCTTTGGTTGGGATCTTGACCCTTAAGTTATTAACTTTAGATTTTGTGTGGCTGTGGTAAGTGAGTAACATACAAGCAGACTAGAACTAAGCCAATCTTATGGTATTGATTGTGGTTTGGACTAATTGTCATGGAGTTACCTGAATACCTGAGTTCAGGTTTCTTTACGGAGTGCATAAATTAGGTGGATAAAAAAGTGATCTAGCATTTTTGGCATAATATGGCATGTTTATAAAAGTTATTTCTACTTAAAGAAAGAATTATTTAGTTTAGACACACAGACATCAAGAATCAGTGTGAGCATCACAACAACGGTGACCATCAAACAAAGCATGTTGTAGCCAATAAAAACTCATCAATGGCTCCCATCATGCATTGTGGCATGAATAAATTATGAGCTGAACTGTCTTTTTAACTATATTTTGTTTTTGCTGTTTTTATGTTAATTTTTACCATCTAGTTTTGTGATGTTCAGAGTAGATCTGTTTATCTGAATATGCTGTTTGTCACCGTTGTTGAGATTCATACATGGATTCTTGTTATCTGTGTGTGCCTAAACATAAAAAAAAACATTTTAATATAAAAAAATGCAGAATCACTTGCAAGAAATGCCTACAAAATGTATGGAAAATACTCTGTCATTGTAGAATCAAAACTGTTACAATCAATAATGGAACTATCAGAGAAAGACTGCAAGTGAGTTGTCATTCAGGTGAAAAAATGATTGCATTAAAATATAAGTAATCATCAACACCCATTGATTTTTGCTTTTGGCTTGCCAAACATATTTAAAATGTAAAAAGTCTCAAGCCAGGATCCAAACTAAAGCAAACACTGACCACTATAATGGTGACACACAAATTGTGATTTTCTCGTTTGGTGATTCTGCTTGTTAACATCAGGTGTCTTCAATAATGGTCAACCATAACTCAATTAACTTCTTAATTATCTCATTAACATCAACACTGCTTCAGAGTTTATATGAGTCCACACTCAGAATGTTAAATTAACACTGGGGATTTTTCTGTGTATAGTGTGAATTTCACATATAATTGCTGCATGGGTCATTTCTTAGACCAATGAAAACCAAATCAATCTTAAAAATCAGCTTAAGTCTCTGTTAGTGTGATGCTTGTTTTTAATGATTATTTATACCAAAACGGATTTATATGTTTTGCATAGTGTATTATCTGTTGTTTTTAGTCTGCAGTACATCTTTGGAGAGCAGACCTGGGTTGAATACTGGCCTACAAGAGAGGAAAGCCAAACTCCAGAACACCGAGACCGATACATCGGCATCACTATGTTCAAGAATAGCCTTCTCAGTCAGGGATGTGACATTTAAATATACAGCATTACAAATGTGTTTAACAAAAACACAGTCACAGCAGCCAAAAAATAGCATAAGCAGCCGACAAAAGATAGAATAAGAGTTAAGAGTGCAACTATTGGAAACACTAATCACTGTTATGATAACACACATTAGAGTTAAACTTCTGTTAATTCTCAATAAAAACTTTTGTAGATGTGTAACAGAAATAAAGTCAGTCTGGTTAGTAATAAGTGAAGCTGGTAAAGCTGTTTGCGGAGTTGTTTAATCCTCCTCTGCTGAGATCTCCAGAGATTTAATGTCTTCTTTTATCTTCAGTTGATTTCATCTAAGGTTGTGGCTGAAGTCAGTTGTAGTTCTTGTGTTTCTGCTCATCTCTTTTTCTGTTCTCTTCTTTCCTTCAGTGATTCTGCTTGTTAACAGGCTTATTAAGGCTGAAATTACTTCATATTCAATATACACAGATTTCTTGGCTCAGATAAGGTCCAGTTCTGGTTAATTTATTTACTCTTGGCTGACATGTGGCATTGCTATGGCTTGCTTGTGGTTCAAATCTGGCAAACAGGAGCGGTCCGCCCAAGTGCCGTCATTCCACGCTGCATGTGGGCCAGATCATCTTTACACGGGTGCCAGATGTGGGCCAGATTTGGGCCGACACAATGTTGCTATGTGGGTAGCCTCCTCAAAGCAGTCAGGAGAGTTAGTCAATTAAAATCAACAGAGTTGAACTTGAAAATGGGGTAGTTATGTGTTTGCACAGTTGGGACAACATACTTTCTGATGTTCATCCACGCTTGAACTAAGGCACTACAGCAATCTGTCACAACACAATACGGTTTTAATTTATTAAAAAAATGACTTTGTTTCATACCTGCTTTGACTTGTTGACGTGTGTCTTCTTTGCTCTGTGATGTATTTTTCACTGCCTGATAATGTGGCTTGTCAGACATATAGCAACAGTAACTAGGGGGGGTGGGTATATGCAAAGGACCAATTTCTACTTTAGAAGCATGAGTTACAAAAACAGTTGGTTATGTCTGTGAATGTAAACAGCTGGAAAATAAATCACATGTTTATATTAATTTATATTATCTGTGTGACAGCAGCGTAATGTCCACTAAAAAAATAAATGAATCCACTGCTATGCTGAGGATAAAAAAATCCTAGGTTTATATTATTCACGTATATATAGACGTGAATAATTTATTCCACAAGTGATCAAGTTTTCAAGTAGTATCTGGCTGCTCATGTGATCACCTCCACCAGCTCAGTGTACAATAAACCCGTTTTTATTGGAATACAGATTTATCAAAAGTACAAGCTTATTAATTTCTTAAAGGCACAAGTGAGTGCACCATTTTAATTAGACAATGTGATGACTAACCCAGGTAACAAATAATAAAAACATATTGGGAACATGTTTTTCTAAATCGTTGACATGTCCAGTTTTCTTGTTGTGATTATAACGTTATTTAAAAGGTTATAAGAAATTTCTAAACATTTTATTTTCACCCAAAATCTAACTTTATTTAAATGTTTATTTTTTTATATTCTCAGAATGTTAAAATGTCACATTTTCTTAAAGGTTACAATCACATTTCTTACAACATTCCCCTTATTTTACAGTAAATCTAAAGTTATTTTAATATTTATTTTTAATTTTCAATAATTTCAATAATGTTTTCTTGTATCTTGTATCTTGTTAAAGCATACAGAATGAGTTTTTTTTTTTTTTTGAGAAAATAAAAAAGCCCAAAGCAGAGGTGCGTAATCCACAGGCCAAAGAGTAAAAGTCCTGCCATATTTTTGTTCCACTCATGAACTCAGCAGCTGATTTCACCAGAGGAGGAAACAAGTCATTCCTTCCAAGTCACAAACTAGTCTTGAGTCAAATCCCAAGACCTCAAAGGGTTAAAGTTAATTAGATAATTAAGTGGCTAATTAAATGATGATTGTGCATTAGTGATGAACACCTGTTGTTATTGAGAATTACAGAGGATCAGATGTTGATGTTTTATTGGTTAAAATTATGCCACCATCATGGAGATCAGTGTTTGGTTTAGTTGTTTTCTTGACCCTTGACTTATTGTGTCAGGTCTCTCTGTATAGTTCCTCATGTATTGCTGAGGAGAAAAGAGATCTGTGATATATGAAGAACATATAATCACAATGAGCTGGTTTACTTATATCTCAGATAATGTTCTTTTTTTTTTTCTCTTTTTTCATATGTTTAGGTTTTGAATAATCCCAGTGAAACTACAGCATACACACACAAAAAAGCATTGTTCTAATATTTATTGCAGAGAGTGAATTCTAAATTTGTGTAACACGTATAGAAATCTGAACTCCAGAGCTTACTTTTTTTTTTTTTTTTTTAGACACACACCTAGATATCAAGAACCAGCATGTGAATCTCTACAACGGTGACCATCAACAAAATGCTTCCTGTTACAATACATGAAAGACTCCCATAATGCACTGCAGTATGAATAAATATTTTCACCACTGTTGAGGATCATATGATAAATGGTCATGGCTAAATGCCTAATCCCAAACGGTGTTTTTATTTTTCCTTATTATTGAAGCTTTATGGTGGTATTTACGTAATGAGATTTCTCTCTTATTTGTGAAAGTGACCCAAATTCAGAATTCATACTCCACATTTAACCCATCAAAAGTGCACACACAGAGCAGTGAACAGACAGCAGTCCCCTCTAACCACTAATTCTTTTATTTAAAAGTATAATAAAAAAAAATGTAAATCAAGATCACACAAGCATAAGTTACCTGCTAGATCAAGATTTGCATCAGTATTGCACAACTGTTTGCAGCAAAACAATAACACATTTGCTTTGCTTTTAATTTATAGAAGCTGCTTAAAGGCTCAAGAACTCAACTGAAGCAAATACTCACCACAATTATGGTGGCACAGTTTTTTTTCTTCCAGTTGATTTCATCCAAGGCTGTAGTTAAAATCAGTTGTAGTTCTTGTGTTTCTCTTTTCTTCAGTGATGTTGATTGTTTACAGCAGGTGTTCATCACTAATGCCCAATCTTCATTTAATTAGTCACTTAATTATCTCATTAACTTTAACTCTTTGAGGACTTGGGATTCGACTTAAGACCAGTTAGTGACTTGGAAGGAATGACTTGGTTCCTCCTCTGATGAAAGCATCTGCTGAGTTCATGGGTGGAACAAAAATATGGCAAGACTTTTACTCTTTGGCCCCTGGATTACCCACCTCTGACACAAAGTATCCTGTGAGGGTTAGGGGTAGGTGTAGGGTTGGTGTAGGGCCATAGAATATACAGTTTGTACAGTATAAAAACCATTACAGCTATGAGATGAACCCACTTTTCGCAAAAACAAACGTGTGTGTGTGTGTGTGTGTGTTATGGAGCCACAGTGCAAGGATCTCCATATAAAACTGTCATCATGCTACTGTAAATCAAAGCCATCTACAACAGACTAAACAACCAGACTCAGAGTTTTATTTTTTCTTTCTTTCAGTTTCTTCTTACAGGCAATAACAAAAGTGATTTAAATGTGTATCATAGTTCAACTCTTCCATACAAATTATTTCCACAAAGCACAAAAAAACAATCACATGATGTCCAGGTGTCCACACCAAGCTCTGTGTTTATGATGCATTATTAATATGTTACTGAAGCTTGATGGTAGATTCATTTCAGGTTTAGCAGTCAGGTTTTCACTAAATTGATGGCTGCATTTACACTGCAGGTCTTGATGCCCAAATCCGATTTTCTGACTATATCCTATTTTTTTGATGACCCGCTTACATCATCTTTTAAAAGTGACCCATATCCGATTTTTGCATTTACACTATACACAGCTGAAACTGCCAAACTTAGACGTTCTGACCCGGAAAAGGAAGTAAAACAGCACGAAATACAGTGGATGCAGATGCAAATAAAATTATACAGTGTTTTGCTTTCCACAATATTTTGAAAAGTCAACAAAAAAAAAACAGCAAAACATTGGTCTCGAACGACAGAGAGAAAAAAGAGGAGCCCTTTTTGCAGCCTGAGCGAATTTCGCCCCTTTAATAAGTCATGTGATCTCAGTTGGTGGTGTCCACCTGAGTTGACGTCACTTTTTTAATGCCATACGACTCGCATTTACTGGGGAATATCTGAATTGTCTGCTTACATGGTACACGCAAATGCATGTATCCGATTCATATCTGATTTATTAATGCATATGAATGAGGCATGGATCCAATCTGAGAACATCGTAATCCATGCGTTTTTTTCCTGCTTACACGTTCATCGGTTATATCCGATCTGTGCCACATGAGAGGAAAAAAATCGCAATTGGGTCACTTGAACCATGCAGTGTAAATGGGGCCAACTTCTTCAGTGTCAACCCTATAAGCATAGACAATTAATAAATTAGGATCACTGTAACCAATTGTATAAAACTGAAGAAAAAAAAAACAGTTTTGGCCTCTGATTGGTCAATACAGCGATCCAGCCATTATATAAATCTATATATAAACAGCTATGACACAAAACACCTGCTCATCAAATTAGTGTGCATTTCTGCTTATTTTTGGTGCATAGCAAAAGTCTGTTATATTAGGGACTACATATTCAAGCTGAGAGATGCCTCTTGACGCTGAAACATGGTTTTGCATTTATTTATTTTGTATTAGGTCTTATTTCTTCTAAATGTAATAATTGACTTAATGTTGAGAATACACTGCATGCTGTGTTCAGCAACATGCTTTAACAATACATATTAATATATTATCAAAGTATGTTCATAAATGTTTATATCCATAACATAACCTCTCGTACCTCATGGTTTGCTTCAGTAAATAATGCACCATGAACAGGGAGACTGGTTCAGACTTTCTTTAAAATACATCATTTTCACCCAAATACAGAATGATTAAGCATGTAATGTTTAAGTTACAGTCTTGAACGCCGCTAGAGATCCTCCACAATCCCAGAAGCCTCACATGGCAACCATAAACAACATTCCTGAGCTCTCAGTTGAGCTGTTGATTCTTGTCCTGATGAATTGTGGGTAGTCTTTAAGAATGGCACTCCAGTGAAGTGTGTGGATGGACATACAGAGAGTAAAAACAAAGCTTCCACCGAGGATCTGCTTGAATTTTACACAATTTATTAAAGCATCAAGAAACCAAACGAACACCCAACATTAAACATCAAGCTCAGGTTTTTTGATCCCAAGCAAGCAAGGGGTTTCCTTTTCTCTAATCTGTAAGTGTTCAGTAGAAACAAAACTGAATTATAAAGGACAACTCAGTGAAAGCGGTTTTACCTCCTGAGTGGGGTATAATCAAGTGCTTTCATTGTTACTGAACAAGCAGTGCTTTGTTGTTCATTCACAGTGAGGCATGAAGACACTTTCCAGACTCCAACGAGATGCCCACATTAAAACGAACTGCTGTACTGTAATTGTAATTTTGACCTTTAACCTTTTGGTAGCCGTTGAAGTCCACTATAAGGAGAATAATCCTGGATTGTTTTCATCAAAAACCTGTAACTTTAATTTATTTTCGACTGAAGAAATAAAGACGTAAACATCTTGGATGACATGAGGGTTAGTAAATTATCAGGAAATTTTAATCTGAAAGTAAACTAATCCACTATCATTTGCCATTTTTTTCATTTTTTTTTCATTCAAAACAATCAAGCAATCCCAGCCCAGATGAGAAAAAGTAATGCATAAGTAACGTAACACATTACTTTCCATAAAACGTAAAAGTAACACCATTAGTTTCTGTTTTAGGGAGCAACAAAATACTGTGATGTATTACTTTAAAAAGTAACCTTCACCAGCACTGCTGATTTTATCTGCAAAATTTTGCTGAGCAGTAGTAAATGTGACTTCACCTTCAGAAGGCACCAATAATTAATACTGTTAGATTTTTACCAACTCAGGAGATAATTGTGATTTGTTTTTAAAGGTCACTAGATCCACATATTCATGCTTTCTCGTGATAGAAGCCTGTTTGCTTACATGAAGATCATATCTGGAATATAACATCATCTCCATTGAATCATTAGTGTTAAAGGTCCCATTGTACGCGCTTTTTTGAAGCTTTGATTGTGTTTACAGTGTGCAATATAACATGTGTTCATGTTTCGCGTGTAAAAAAACAGTATTTTTCACACAATTCACCTATCTGTGTACCGCTGCTTTCACTGTCATAAAAACGGGCTGATGTCTTCCTTGTTCTATAAAGTCCCTCCTTCAGAAATACGTAATGAGTTCTGATTGGGCCAGCGGTTCCTGTGTTGTGATTCGACAGCAGCTTACAGCACGCTGCCCTCCTGCAAACGCGATTGGACTAGTTTTGGAGTAGTTTTGAGAAGCAAGTGTGCAGGAGATGTATTTATAGTCACAGGAGCGTTTTTACTAACGAGATGCACATGAAAATTGCATTCGTTTTTTTGCACAGCCCTAACATCTAGTTAACAAAGCTAAACAGCGTTGCCCTTTGTGTAATAAGTTACAGAAACTGTTAAATGCCCCAACTTAAATAATAAAATACACTTACCGGTTGTGGTGCATAAACAACACCTTCTCCAGACAAAGAGGGAACTGCTCCATCTTTCAAGAATAATCTTTGTGCGAATCCGGCATTAAACTGATTGAGATTGAGAAAGTTGTCCTCAGCAAAATGCGCTGCACATAGTTTTACATGTGCATATTTAACTCGGGAACCGAGTTAAACAAAAATTGTAACCATTAATCTCCAAGTACAGCGTCCCTGGGAAGCCCAAACAAAGATGATTAGACTCAGAGATGAAAATAACAGTGTTTCAACGTCATGGCAACAAACACAAACGCAGCTCTTCCTATTCTCCGTCGGAGGGCAACAAGACCCTTTTTGTGAATTCATGTGGGCGGAGGTTAGTCAAAAAACTGTTTTAGTGACGTCATTACTGCAGGAACTAGAGGGATGTAGTCCAAACGGGTCGTTTTTGTAGGCGAATTCTGTTAAATCAAATATCTCGCTTGGCATTGAACTTTGAGCTTTAGAATTTTACAGATATTATTTATACTCTAACAACAACATTACACACTAACTAAAGTTTAAAACATGGAATCACGAAGAAGGGGACCTTTAAACGTTGGTTTCTGTCAGCACCGCTGAGCACTCACTGTTGAGGGGACACTCTACCAGACAAATGTCTTCCGTCAGAGAGCTGCAGTTGCTGGTGCCCTCCTGTGGCTCGGAGGTCAACTGCAGCCTCACACGACCCTTGTTCTGGCTCACTCCATTCTGAAGACTCTTCACTAGACGCTGGGACTCTCCCGAGGCTGTGGCAGAGTTCTGGGGTTCTGGGGTTTCAGGGCATTCCTGGGTCAGAGCTGGGACCATGCTGCAACATTTGGCGTGAGCCGTCTGGCTGTAGGTGTGACGGTACTCTTCCTCAATGTCTTTGCCTAGTTTCCACCTTTTCCACTTCTTCAGCATCTCGCTCTGGACCTGGAGAGCCGGAGAAACACATATTAAGTCTATTCGGTCATAGGACTGTTCACAAAAAAATAAAAAAAAATAAAAATAAAATACATACGCACAAAAAAATCAAAAAATTGCATCAAATGCAATACCTATGAAAAAAGAGAGAGTGAATGTTCATGCTTATCATGAAGGGCTCCATGAGGATGATTTTTTTTCACTACTAAGATTACTATAAAAAAAAACCCAACTTGGTGTGAATAGCGGATTCCAACAAGTTGGCTGTGACCCAAAAAGCTGTTTGCAGCTATGTTCAAACGGTAGGCGAAAAGTTTTTTGCTGTCGATGTGAAATACTGCTCATGTAGTTTAATCTTGTGTTGTTCATGCAAATCACTTTTTTTATGTTCATATATTTTCTAAAATGGTAAATTTTCATAATCTGCCAATTATGTTAATACCTATTGCAAGTTTTTTTTTTTTATATATAATAGTAAACAAAGTAAAGCCATAAAACATTTTTTTTTTTTTTACTTGAATGATAACATTTAAATACTTGTTACCAGTTAACTGTAATAATATATACTTTGGGGCGGTTGAATGCTAGATTCTGATTGGCTGATGAACGTTCTGAGGTGCGTAATTATTTTCTAGGAAACACACGGGGAACATAGTTCCAGGCGGCTCTCCTGAACGCATTACAGTTCCATATCACTACGCATATAGTAAAAGCTATAATAACAGAATAATTATAATTATAATGATTAGCTGTGATTTTAAGAGATGTATTTTTTTTTATTATAAAAAAAAAACTCAAACAGGAATATCTCTCACCTCTTTGTTGATGAAGCAGTACAGGATGGCCACGAGCAGACCCTACAGTTACAGACAAGAACACACATGAACCTCAACCATCTGCAGATACCATCCATCAGAGAGCATCTCCATAAGCACTCTGATTGTGACAGTGGGCGAGCGACCTTTGCCCTCTGACCTGGAAGGAGCTGAACAGGAGGTCGTAGAAGAGGCGGATCAGCCTCAGAAGAGACTCCTTCGGCACGGACTCATCGATGACGAAGGTGAAGAGGATGGCGTGAATTCCCAGCAGAGGAATCAGCGTGAGCGTGGACTTGGCCAGCCTGAGCAGAGCGAGAAAGAGAAACACACATTTAATGAGAGCAAGAGCTCTGCTTGCATGAAAAAAAAAGAGTGCAGTCTTTTACCTGAACTTGTAGTCTGTGTATCTCATCTGATGCGCCTTCAGCTTGGACATCAGAATCTTTATTATATGAATGAATATGATGAAATTAATCTATTCCAGAAGAAAAGAAAGAGAGGAAGAGACTGACGAGATTTGTGTGATTCAACGAGCACAATGTCTCAGTTTCACTACTGTACATGATAACATGACAAGCGTAACACACAAACTCACATATAACACATCAGTGAGAACTCTCTATGTGACTTTATACTGCTTCATTCTGTTCTGTGTGACTTCTAGAGCCTGAGCAGAATTCATGTGACAAACACAAAACAAACCACTGTTATACATATACTTGATTCGTATTGAGTTTAGATGTGAGTGAAATTAATTTGGAATTAATTCATAAAAAACTAATTAATAAATAACAATTACATTTATTCATAAATACTTATGGATTTGATTGCAATCGAGATATGGCAATTTCAGTTTTGAACAGTTGCCAGATGATTTGTTGTAGAGTTTTTTAAAGAGTCTTTTAAACATGTATGTAAATATGTTAATAGAGGAGAGCATGAAGTAAACAAAAAAGTAAAGAAATGGTGAAGAATATTATTTTCTAATTAAGGCTGAAAGCCTCTAAAACAAAAATATTGATGGATGGTTCGTTTAATTCTGCATCATACATCAGCAAAGTTATATCAATATTGTTTTCCAAATACTTTTCTGAAAACAGAAATGCCACATAAAAAGCTGTTCAAAGCCTGTTTGTGTGCAGTTTTGAAATCAGAACATGAAACAAGCGCTGTACAAACGGCACTCGTGAAATAAATCATTGAGGTTGTGTAGAACCAACATTTCTGTTATGTTTGTCTTTATTACTTTGTAAAGCCCCCAGAGCATTTTTCTGTGCATTGATGAGCGTGCTGGAGGTCACGCAGGGGTCATGATGCGTTCCTGCGCCCGAGGCTCTCGCTGAATGAACGCGTCCTCGAATAATATCAGCGTATAAATGAAGAATCATATTAGAGACTGCTTGAATCTCAATGCTCCAGCCCATCCATATGAAACACACACACACACATGCGGGATCTTGACGAATGTGTTTGTTGTTCATGTGGACTGAATGACATCAGCTGCCGTTCACAGTAAAGATGACATAACGATGAAATATAGTTTTAAAAATCATTCAAGCTTTGTCAGAACAGAAAATTCACACCAATATCACGATAATGCTACAGAATCAGCTCCAAAGAGCACAAACATTTCAATCTGCAGTGTGTTTTTATAATAATCATAACATTATTGTACGTTGGTGTGGACGATATATATTTGTCATTAGAAACATCTTTATAGTTAAATCTGTGTAAATCTCTTACCAGATACGCAAACAGGATGGGAGAACGGATGATCCACCAGTAGCCCATGTTCATATTCCTTTCCCAGCATCTGCATATGACAAAATATCATAATCCAGCCATATAAACATTAAAAATGCCAAACTGCTACAAACAAAATCCATCATTACATTTTTCATAAAACTGTCACATTGTGTGAGATTACATTTTGTGTTTAACTTCAACCTGTAATGCATTTTGCAACCCATTTGCCATGTACAGTTACAGTATGTGACATATTTCACAATAAACCTGCATATTTAATGAGGCGCAGCATAAATCTGAAGCGCAAGACTTTATTTATCCATCAGGAATTGATCGGATGGTGAGAAAGGAAGTCATTGGAGAACCAGATTGAGTTTTATTGTATATTGATTAAAGGTTACTGAGAAATAGTCCACAATAAATCAATAAACGAGTAAACAGTGTGTGTATGTGTGTTTCTGTCCTTTCCTAAACCGAACAGTGATTATACTCTTATAGTAAAAGAAGCAGGTGTCTTTAATTAATTGTTACCATGGCAACGATCAGCTTCATTGTTGTTCGAATGGAGGATTTTCCTCAGCGGCTTAATAACATTTTGTAATAAATCACTCTCATCTGTTCAAACGGTGATCTCATTAGTTTTCAGAGGTATTTTTGTACATTTATGTTTACAAATGGTTCTGATTCCTCTGTAGACATGCAGAACTGGAAGCATTCCAGTACTTGAAATGATTAATTTGTTCAAACTACAGTATTATTTGAGTTTTGAAGGTTTATGGCATTATGGCAACAAAGCTGAAATGTAATTGAACTCCACACCAAGAATGACAAAGTAATTTTATCAGACTAACATCATGCTAACACACTTACTGTTCATGTATTGCACTGTTTAAACTGTGGGTATATTAATTGATTAATAAATTAAATTAAATTGTTAAATTAAATTTGTACTTATTGTTAATGTAAAGAAAAAAAAAATGTCATGTTAAATATTATATCTCATAGATGCATGTATTATTTAAGAGCAATGGAGCGCTTTATGCTTTCAGTCAGAACATGAGCATTGGAGGAGATTTAACTGCTCATAAAGAGCTAATAATCTGACCGTCTAACACTTATCCTCTTATATCTGTGCTGACCCCACACAAACTCACTCCATTTCCATCAGCACATCAGGATTTACTGCAGGGAGTCATGTACCAGATGTGCTTTAGGGTTAAATTCACTATTTGCATTGATAGGTCTGGAACTGTACATTGTTTGGAGAACAGAACTGGGCAGGATGTGGAATATTTGATATATTTATGTTTAATTATACGATTATTATTATATGCAAACATTATATATATATATATATATATATATATATATATATATATATATATATATATATATATATACAAAAATTACAAACATATATAATATATAAAATATATATATAATTATATAAAAACATATAAAACAGATTAAATTAACCATTAGTTGCAGCCCTAGAATATAACATTATAAATTATGTATTATTAAAACTAAATATAACAGTAAGTTGAACACTAATTTAAACACTCTAAATCAATGTGTATATTAACTGTACACGCAGTGTTGTTTTAACCCTGCTGGCATGCATACTAAAACATAAGCAAACTTCTAAAAACATTGATATAAATTAAGACAATATGCATGCTTACACACAAAAATAAATCAATCACAAAATAAAACTATGACTGTACAGATGCTAAATACAAACCCACGTGGCATTTATTTTAAATAAAAAAATAAAAAAAAAATATAAACACATTAATAACAACTAAACACTTGTTCAGTTTAAATATATATATATATATATATATATATATATATATATATATATATATATATATATATAAACACTATAATCAACAAAACGCCAGCTGATTGAAAGACAAGATGAGCACAAATGGAGCAGTCTGTTTGATATCTAGTGCAGTGTGACGCAGATGTTTAAACACTTTCTGGAGTCAAAGTTAAAGTAAAGGAAACATACTCTTCATTTTCATACAGGTACTTGACTGTCATCCAGGGCAGCACAAATATGAGCGGCGCACCTGCAACACAAGAGAGAGACGCTTCGTCAAACACTCCTGCCTTCTGACGTCTGATCTGAATCAACTTCTTCAAAGTCAGTCGTGTTTGCTCTTCTGAGCCTAACGTCAGAAACACCTCGAAGCACTGTTGTTTAATGGCCTTTCTTTGAGTTAATTCTGAGCAGATCAGACTTCAGCGATCGTGAATGATTGTGTACTGGCTCACGCACCCCAGCCGATGCAGAGGTAAATGTAGAAGTAGTTCCTCTCGGAGAAGACGGTGGTGACCAGCAGACTGTGCAGATACAGACCCTCCACCAGCAGCCAGCAGGTGTTAGCCATGACGCTGTACTGCATCATCACCATGGCAACACGGCAGCCACTCACCTTCTGAGGAACACATATGCAAATTCAGCCTGTGAGGACACGCCCACCAGCCAATCACAGACCGCCTGACATTCAGGAGCGTGATAAGTGACGAAGTGTTATATCATATACATTTATTCATTATTAAATCAATATATAAAATATGGAAAAGTAATGGATATATAATATATATTACTATTTTGAATCACTCATGGAATTCATTTTACAGGCTGCAATAACTAATCAATACATTTATATATATATATATATATATATATATATATATATATATATATATATATATATATATATGTGTGTGTATATGTGTATATGTGTATTTTTAGTTTTCCATCTGATTACTTGAAGAACTAATTTACAATCATTAGCTGCAGCCCGATGATATGATATAATATTATAAAACTGTGCATAACATACCATTTTATACCAGATTATATATCAGATTAATTTATTTTCAACTGGAAAAAAAAATATCCTTAACAAATACGTAAAATATTTAAATGTCAGCTTGAAACACAGAAAATAAATAAATAAATAAATATTATTATTATAATATTATTATGCATTATTATACAGTGTTCCTGTAGCTCAAGTGGTAGAACATTGCTCTATCAAGCGTATCAAGGTTGGGTTCGAATCCCCGGGAACACATGATAGGAGAAAATTGTTAGCCTGAATGCAATGTAAGTCGCTTTGGATAAAATGTACCTGCTTAGCATTGTATTTTTAGTCAGTTTGCGTGGTTAAGACTGACTGACTGGCAGCTATTGGCTGGTCTATCACCCGTCTCCAGGTTGAAGATATAATCTGATTGGCCGTCTTTATGTAACGGGTTGTATATAGGTTCTGTTAAATTCCTGCATAAATGGGGACAGCGTCGTCTGCTGGCGTCACTTTGTATTGCGCTGCGGTGCTAAAAATAGCGAATTATGGGTAATCCACAGCAGAACTTCTGATAACTGCTGTGGGCTGTTTATGTCTCTGTCTGCAATGTCGTCATGCTTATTATCCTGATTCAGTTTGGTTTCCCCATATGCAGGTAACTGATATTGAATTTGATGTTGGCTTTTGTTGTGATAAATGTATGATGTTATTATAACAACTATAATGAATATATATTGAAGACACTGTATTGTTTAACATATTGAGTTTTCATATACCAGAAATGTTTTAAAAGCTGAAGATTTTATTTTATTTTATTTTACATTATACTGTGAGAGAGCCAAAGTACTGTAAAACATGTATGACTGTACTTTTGTTAAAAAATAATCATACCACTATACGATCACAGTTGAACCAGTTTAATAAAAAAGAGCAGAACTTCTGATAACTGCTGTGGGCTGTTTATGTCTCTGTCTGCAATGTCGTCATGCTTATTATCCTGATTCAGTTTGGTTTCCCCATATGCAGTTGCAGCTCCACATACACAACACAACGAGGCTGACGCATGAAGAACCGTTACATTGGTGCCGTGACTGTGAGTAAGTGGACGTCTGCCTGCCATTGAGGGACCTCTGTAGCTGTGGCTTCGTTTGGACATCGTGGACTGTGGTCTTCTGAAGAGGACATCTCTATGTTATCCTTTGCTCAAAAAAGACTCCTCCTGCTCTGATTTTTTTTATTTTTCCTATTATTATTTTGGGTCAGTTTTCTCCTGTTAGTTGACTTTTTATTTTTTTTCTGCTTTTGTTTTGAAGTGCAGTCATAATGAGCGAAAATGGATTTGATTCGCCGGCTCGTACTCCAGCTTCTGTTGGTAGGGGGAGAGGTGTACTGCAGCTACCTGCTTCCTTTCTTGATAGTCCTTTTGTTGGTGGTAACGTTGCTTCAGGAGTGAATAGGGTTGACTTTTCACTTGATCCCCCTGACATTACTGATATGCGTAACCCACATAGGCAACCAGTCACTAATTCTACACCACACACTGAACATGTTGCCCCTGATTTGTTAGATCAAGTAGGTTCAATTGCTTTAATGATTGGAGAACAGATAGCCGACAGTATTATATCTCGTCTTAACACACCTAGCCTGAGGTCAGACACACATAGCAACCCACATATTGGCAGTACCACACTGACTCGACCTTCCAACACTGTGGATATATCCCAGGCTCACTTGGTCACACACAGGAACGTCAAAGAGCCTCCTTCCTTCAGAGGGGATGGATCTGACCCAGTTGACATAGAGGAGTGGGAAGATCTGATGAGGGCATTTGTTAAGAAGGGAAACATGAATACTGCCGAACATGTTGAGGAGATACTTGTTCACCTGCGGGGCAGAGCAAAAGACGTAGTAAAATTTTGGATTAGGAACAGCGAATCTGACAACCAGTCCAGCCCCAATGCTATTTACAGTCTGCTTCGTAAGCATTTCAGTTGCAGTCAGTACTCACCAGTTCCCCTCTCTGACTTTTACACCACTTTGCCTAATGCGGATGAGGAGCCTTACGATTACTGGTTGAGGCTAAACAAAGCAGCAGATGTAGCCTCTGAATGCTTGAAGGAGCAAGGCAAATCATTTGATAATCCAGGAACAGAGATTGCCCACATGTTTATCCGCCATTGTCCCAGTAAAGATTTGGCTCTGACTTTTCGATCCAAGTCCATTGAGAAGTGGTCTGCCCATGAAGTGCAAGCTGTGTTAAATGCACATAAATCAGAGTCCAACTTCAAACCTGCTAACTTGTCTTATGTTGGTAGGACTGATAAAACAAATGTTTGCAAAGTTGATGTTAATGCAGTTTCCATTGCGTGTAAGGACTCTGGATCACAGCCGTGTGGATCTACAGATCAGGCTAATCTAGAGAGAGTAATCGACATGCTAGAGAAAGTTTTAATGCGCAACTCCTGTGTACGACAGCCTAACCCAGGTCGACGCTATGCCAGATTCCCAAGAATTGATGGTTTAGATGCCTTACCTTGTGCTATCTGTAACGATGGTGCTCACTCTGCTCTAGTCCACTGCCGTGAACATCATTTATGTTTTCAGTGCCTGTCACCCGGCCATTCCCGACGCAACTGTCCTGTACCACGGGCTACTCTGCCTCCGTCCAATCAGGGAAACTAACAGATCTGCATGAGGGGGAGGGCAGTGTAGATCTAATTAGTCAGCCTCCCATTTGTGATACTGAGGATTGTGAGTCTGTATATGAGGTACACAAAAGTATTGCCCCTTCTGACAAAACTGTTATTTTTCAATGCTTACAGCACGTCCCCATGATTGACAGTCTGTTCTATACCCCTGTGTCTGTCGAAAATGGCCCAATGCTGAGGGCACTGATTGATAGCGGCTCTATGGCATGCACCATAAGCGAAGCAGTTGAAACTAACCTGTTGAAAGCCAATCCTACCTTGATAACAATTTCAGCAGATAATGTCGTCATTGTTGGATGTGGAGGTCACAGAGTTTATCCCAAAGGGATATATGATGTCACAGTCTCCGTTTATGGATGTAAAATGATAATCCCTGTTCTGGTTGTGCCAGGTCAGACAGAAGAACTGATTCTTGGCAGCAATGCCATCAAACTGCTGTTGACTTTACTGAGGACCACCGTTGGCTACTGGAAGTTGATGAACATGCCAAGCGGAGATGGAATGGATGAATCCTTTCAGTTTTTGTCTTTACTCTCTAACACAGAGAGGTGGAAAGGTGATATTGTTCCAGACAAAGTGGGTACAGCCAAACTTAAAGGCAGTGTAACATTGCAACCACAGAGTGAATATCTAGTTTGGGGTAAACTCCCTAGCAATGCCATAGTGTCTGTGGGTAGCACTGTAGTCATAGAGCCCACCCAGTCTAACTCCAGGTCTAAACAGATCTTGGTCGGCAGAGTTATCGCACCACTATTTGGTGATGGTTTAGTTCCAGTTAAACTAGTTAACCCCACTAATCGCCCTGTTACACTGAGAAGGAATGCAAAAATCGCTGATGTATCCCCATGCATTGCAGTAGAGGATTTCACAGAGGCTGAAAGTGTCCAGTGTAACATCCAGTCCAGTGCTCAGTCCAATCACATCGCCGAGCAACCTCTTCAGTCGGAAGAGGAGTTAACCAAAATTTTGAGGGACCTGGGATTGAAAGATTTAGACTTAAGTGCATGTCAAGTGTCTCTTGAGTGGAAGAACAAACTCTTCAGCATCATCACAACTCATGAGTCTATTTTCTCGAGGAACAAGATGGATTGTGGCTTGGCAAAAGATTTTGTTCATAGGATCCGTTTGGTTGACGACAAGCCGTTTCGTCTACCTTATCGTAGGATACCACCAAGTCACTATGAGAAATTGCGAACAGCCCTGAATGACATGGAGGAGAGTGGCATAATAAGGAAGTCTAACAGTGAGTACGCATCACCTTTAGTAATTGTGTGGAAGAAAAATGGTGACCCCAGGATCTGTAATGACTTCAGATGGCTCAATGCCAGGACAGTAAAAGATGCTCATCCTCTCCCACACCAGTCGGATGCACTCGCTGCTCTAGGCGGAAATGCCTTCTTCTCCACTATGGACCTGACATCCGGTTTCTACAATGTGCCACTACATGAGGAAGACAAAAAGTATACAGCCTTCTCATCACCATTCGGACTCCACGAATACAATCGAATGCCTCAAGGCCTCACAAACAGTCCTGCTACGTTTATGCGTATGATGATGTCGATTTTCGGTGACAAGAACTTCACCAGTCTGTTGTGTTACCTTGACGATCTTTTGGTTTTCGCTCCAACAGAACAGCTTGCACTCGACCGACTGGAGATGGTATTTTCTAGGTTGAAGACTCACAATTTAAAGCTTGCACCAAAGAAATGTAATTTTCTGAGAAGATCTGTGAAATTCTTGGGCCACATTGTTTGTGAGGATGGAGTCTGTACTGATCCTGAGAAAGTTCAGGCCATTGCTGATGTGCAGGTGTCTGATTTAATGAACTCGGATGGCGTCACTCCTTGTCCTAAGAAAATTAGATCGTTTTTGGGTATGGTGTTGTATTATCAACATTTTATTGAGAGTTGTTCAGCCAAGGCAAAGCCCCTCTTCAAGCTTATCTCCCAGCCAGACACGCAGTGCTTCAAAAAGAGAGGGAGGCATCCTAAAAAGAAAGTTCTACATGTTAAACTCACACAATCAGATTGGACTGAGGAATGCAAATGTGCATTTGAGACTTTAAAACATGATTTGCTTACAAGTGTAACATTAGCTCACCCTGATTTTGATGACCATTTCATATTGGCCGTGGACGCTTCTTTCGATGGGTTGGGTGCAGTACTCTCCCAGATCCCCAGAGGCAGTGACATGGCGAGGCCAGTGGCTTTTGCGAGCAAGACACTCTCACGCTCCCAAATGAACTACCCCGCGCACAGGCTTGAGTTTTTAGCCCTAAAATGGGCAGTATGTGATAAATTCCATTATTGGTTGAAAGGTCGTCATTTTACAGCCTGGACTGACAACAACCCACTCACCTACATACTCACTAAACCAAGACTTGATGCGTGTGAGCAGCGTTGGGTAGCAAAGCTGGCATCCTATAGTTTCGATCTGAAATATGTGCCAGGTGCTAAGAACATAGTGGCAGATGCACTCAGCAGAGAGCCTTTTGTCCAGTCTAGCATCAGTCATCGCCTTGTGACGGAGCCATATCATGCTTTGTTAAATCAACTGAATGGTGTGGTGGATGAAACCGTTCAAGATGCTTTCAGATACACAAACAACTGTCAGCTTGTGAGTATGGATGTTGACTCAGGCTCTAATCTTCCCCACCCACTTTCCCAGGGCGAGTTTACATCTCAGGAGATCTCCGCTCTCTTGGATGCACATTGCTCTGGTGGGACAAGCCGTGTAATGGGGACGGGGGTCATCCCTTATCTGGAGAAAGAGGATTGTGCCACTGCTCTGCCTAAAAGCACTCTTCTGACTATGCAGGAGCAGGACAGCACCGTGAGTAGAGTTATTTACTATGTCCAGAGACACAAGAGACCTGACAAACATGAACGTGCAAAGGAGTCTCGTAGTGTAATCAAGCTGCTCAAGCACTGGAACAAACTCACATTGCAAGATGGTATGCTATATAAAGTGAAGAAAGATCACAACATGAACAACAAACTTTATCAGTTCATTGTACCAGATTGCCTGAAACAACAAGTTCTTCATGGCATACATGATGCTGCAGGTCACCAAGGACGCTCACGTACACTCTCATTGGCCAGACACAGGTTTTTTTGGATGGGTATGGCGCATGATATTGTGCATTATGTCAAAAACTGCAAGCGTTGCATTCTTGGTAGGGCGCCAGAGCCTAATGCTTGTGCTCCCTTGGAGAACATTCACACCACAGAGCCTATGGAATTGATTTGTATTGATTTCTGGTCAGCAGAGCAAGGAGACAAGTCAGTTGATGTTCTCGTAGCGACAGATCATTTCACCAAGATGGCCTTTGCTTTTCCGTGTAAGAACCAGTCTGCACAACAAGTGGCTCGCCAATTATGGGATGATATGTTCTGTATATATGGCTTCCCGAAGCGTGTGCATTCTGATCAGGGGGCTAATTTTGAGAGTAAGCTCATCAAGGAACTGTTGAATATGGCTGGTATAAAGAAATCGCACACTACGCCTTACCACCCGATGGGTAATGGGATCACAGAGCGTTTCAACAGAACCCTTGGGAGCATGATCAGAACCTTACCCCCCAAGTCCAAATCAAAGTGGCCCCAGTCGCTAAGAATGTTGACTTTCTGTTATAATTGCACTGTCCACGAGACAACCGGCTTTGCACCCTTTTACCTCATGTTTGGGAGGATTCCCAGACTTCCCATTGATGTAATGTTCCAACATGCTTTAAAGGATGATCATGTCATTACTCACTCAGAGTTCGTATCCCACCTCAAAAGAGACCTTAGTGAGGCAGCAGAGGTTGCTCAGAGGCACAGTTCAGCTGAACAGGCTCGTCATGCTAAGCTCTATGACCGCAAAGTAAAAGGCTCTCCATTGATTGTTGGTGACAGGGTTTTGTTGGCAAACAGAGGTGAAAGAGGAAAACGGAAGGTTGCAGACAAATGGGAGTCAATTCCTTATGAAGTGTTGTCAGTAAGATCAGCAATCAATGTCTACCGTGTGAAGGATACAGTCACTGGCAAAGAAAAAACAGTTCACCGGAACTTGCTCCTTCCAGTCAGTTTCCTGTTGAGAGACGATGAAGTTGACTTGTTGTCTGTTTCCCTGTCAGTTGAAGCAGGCAGTGATCCTGGTGATGCTTTGCCTCATGACCAACTTGATGGTGATGAAAAAACATTGCAGTGGATTTTGAAAACTGGAAAGAATGCTGAACTTGATGAGGTTGTTGTCGACTTACCTAGTTCATTCAATGCAGTGGAGAATATTCCTGTGGATGATGTTGGCGATGACAGTCATGGATGTACTGGCCGGGACAGTGATGTGAGCCAGTCATCATTCCTAGACGATCAGTCTGCCCACAGTCAGCCCATACAGCTCCCCACACACTCGCCAGCTGATGCACATGCACATGTTCCCAGTAGTGCAGACTTAGAATCAGTTGAGCCTGTAATTTGCACCCAGCCAAAGCAAGACATGACTAGGATTGGTAGGACCATTAAACCTCCAAAGAGATTAATTTGTGAGATGAATGACCAGGTTATGGAAGATTCAAGGTCTTCCGTGGGTTCTTTTGTTACTCTTATGAGACATGTTTTTGCAGTGTAGCCTGAGACTTTACAATGTGCCGTTTGAGTGTAGACGGATACTCCATTTTTCTCTGGAGTTTTTGAGCTGTGTCAATTAGGAGGGGTGTAAACGGCATCTCTTGTGTCTATGTTAAGGTTTAGGTTTTGGTACCAGCCTATCCTTACATATCTCTATAGGGGGAGTTTTGTAACTGACTAAAAGGCAGTAGCGCTCAATGTAATTCTTTTTTTATTTTTATTTATTTTATTTATTTTTTTTTTCAGTTCTTCAGTTTTCTCTGTGTTGGATGCGCTTCCCTGATTTAGCAGTAATTTAGGGGGGTGTATGTAACGGGTTGTATATAGGTTCTGTTAAATTCCTGCATAAATGGGGACAGCGTCGTCTGCTGGCGTCACTTTGTATTGCGCTGCGGTGCTAAAAATAGCGAATTATGGGTAATCCACAGCAGAACTTCTGATAACTGCTGTGGTAAGTCGCATGTTAAATGCTGCAGAGACAATATTAGCCAAAATGCTTTAAAGCTCACAAAAAAATGTTTTATTTTACTGTATTTTTGTTTTGAAGTAGTTAAGTGATGAATGCCGTTTGTTTGGCGTCGAGTGAGTCATTAAATTAGGCTCAGAGCTGAATGTTAAATGTAGCTTATGTTGCATGGCTTCAAATGCTATTCCTTCATCTGACTTACTGTGCGTTTTGTAGGGCTGTTTATGTCTCTGTCTGCAATGTCGTCATGCTTATTATCCTGATTCAGTTTGGTTTCCCCATATGCAGGTAACTGATATTGAATTTGATGTTGGCTTTTGTTGTGATAAATGTATGATGTTATTATAACAACTATAATGAATATATATTGAAGACACTGTATTGTTTAACATATTGAGTTTTCATATACCAGAAATGTTTTAAAAGCTGAAGATTTTATTTTATTTTATTTTACATTATACTGTGAGAGAGCCAAAGTACTGTAAAACATGTATGACTGTACTTTTGTTAAAAAATAATCATACCACTATACGATCACAGTTGAACCAGTTTAATAAAAAAGAGCAGAACTTCTGATAACTGCTGTGGGCTGTTTATGTCTCTGTCTGCAATGTCGTCATGCTTATTATCCTGATTCAGTTTGGTTTCCCCATATGCAGTTGCAGCTCCACATACACAACACAACGAGGCTGACGCATGAAGAACCGTTACATTTACACAATGCAAGTGAACAACTGCCAGGAAACAACGTCGTTTAGAGAAAGAGATTTAAAGAGCTTGCTCCGAGATTTCCTGTGGATTCAGCTATAAACAGTGATGGGTACCTGAGCGCCGGCCCAGCGCGGCCCCTGGAGGTGAGCGCTGCTCATCTGATCCAGCAGCGCGTCTTTGACGAGGATGGAGACGGCGCGCAGGATGAAGGAGCCGAACAGATTCATGTGGATATTGTTCCTCATGCAGTGCAGCTTCCTGTGGGAACAGCAGACGCCGAGGTGAAGACTGTCTATCAGGGCCGCGGGAAGTAATTTTGAACAGGGGGTGCTGTGAATTTTTTTTTTTTTTTTTTTTTTTTTTTTGACAAAAAACCTATGAGCCTATATAGGCCTATTTAAAATACATTTTAAAAATAAATACATTGAGATTTACTACTTTTATTGTCATATACACTTCAGTGCACAGCCAGCCAGGGTCTGAAACGTACAGACATCAGTTCTCAGATATGCGCAATGGGTTATTAATCTGAAGCAGAAGCAGAATCAGAAATAATAGTTTAATAATCGAAAGAAAACTAAATAATTACTTTCATTACAATTTCAGATAGCCTATACATACATGCAACATATTAAGATACAACAAATAATATTACAACAAAATATAATATTAATCAAACTTCACAATAACGCTAAAACAATGCAATCGATTTGGTCAGCTGGCTTGAGTCACTGCACGTTTATGTCACACGCAACTCTATTAACTCCAAAATCTTTTTACGCACACCACAAGGAAATAATCTCTGACTATTTAAGCAATTTGTTTATTGAACAGTTCTCCACATCCATTACGCAAAGAACACACGCACAGTATAAAGCTTTCATCTCCAACCTTTTTACACAAACCACAAGGAAATAATCTCCGACTATTTAAACTTTATTTTAACATTTCTCCACAATAATTACGCAAGGAACACACGAACGAAATAATACTCTCCATCTCCATCCCCACCACCTTACAAAAATACTATAATAGTGTACTACTTACAATTGCTTGGCTAGTCAAAGCTGATCCCACACTTGTTGCCAAAAAAATAAATGTTACAAGCGCGGCAGCACCATGCTCTTACCTGAGCTACATGCAGGCAGGGTGCCCTGGACTGGTTACAGGTGTCCAAATGTCGAGGTGCGCTGTATTATATAAAGATGAATGTATTCTGCATGGAACGAGCGGGAAACCTCGTTACTCGGCGACCAAACCTGCCTGCCTGACGTCGACAACGTAACTTCCGAACCTGTGTTGATTAGGCCTCAAAATATGAAATTAAAATCCAAAATATACGTAATAGCCTACGTGTTTCAAAATCATTTTCTAAAATATTCATAAGGAATTTATAAATTGTGCAAAATATTTTAATAGGCCTACATTTTTTTTTATCTCCCTCTCGTCACTAGGGGGTGCTGCAGCACCCCCAGCACCCCCACTTCCCGCGGCCATGCTGTCTATGTGTGATCAGCACACACAATCTGGATTACGTGATCAGATGAACACTTATTAGATTATAATGAAGTTTAGAATACCTGTAATCACATCACAGTTACTATATTGACTGCATGATTAAACCCTCAGCTCAGGAAACCATGGCATAATGTCATAATGTTTAATTCACTTCATGTTGTTGATAACATAGAATGGAATACAGTTTCTTTCTCTTTCTCTTTTTATATCAATATTGTATGAGATGATCCCATTCAAATCAAAGCGACAGGTTTAATGAGAAAATGTGTAATGTAATGGCCTACATTACTAGCTCCAGCTTTGATCGTGTCTTTTGTGCTGATCTTCAGTGTGTGGTGAGGGACGTGTGTTCGGTAGGTGCTGTATTCACCTGAAGGTGAGGAGGATGGCCAGCGCCAGAGTCAGTGCTGCCAGAGACAGAGAGTATCCCATCGTGTACATGAGCCTGAACTTCCTGAGGATCTGACCGTATTGCTTCTGCACAGACAGAGACGGAGAGAGAGAGAGAGAGAGAGAGAGGAGGGTCAGCTCATCGCTCAGAAACATCAGAGTCAGTAAACACGCCGCTCACCTGTCCTGGGTCGTCCTGCTCACACTCGCTGGTGTTCTTCCCATGAGCCCATCTGCCGTCAGCGCCGCACACACGGTAAACCAGCCCCTGATGAACTGCTCACAGTCACACACACACACACACACGTAGTGTTTCCATGTTCTGTGGGGACATCCCATAGGCGTAATGGTTTTTATACTGTACAAACTGTATATTCTATGTCCCTTCACCAACCCTACACTTACGCTAACCCTCACAGGAAACTTTGTGAATTTTTACTTTCTCAAAAAAAAAAAAAACTCATTCTGTGTGATTTATAAGTGTTTTGAAAAATGGGGACATGGGTTATGTCCTCATAAGTCGCCCTCTCCTTGTAATACCTGTGTCATACCCATGTCATTATACAGAGTTGTGTCCTGATATGTCACAAAAACAAGAGCACACACACACACACACACACACACACACAGCAGGAAACTCACCAATCAGCATTTTATTGATTTCTTAAACTTTAATATTTGCATACAAAGTGTGCATGTGCACGCTAGATTTCATGAATGTTAAAGAGATCATTGTTGTTAATGTAAACTAAAACTATTAAAAAGTTCCTGTTTTGGGGACTGAAATAAAGCCTGACTAAAAATGAACCTATTTGATGAAAAACTTAGAAACTTAGAAAACTAGAAATGTTGCTTTGGCAACTGACTGAAACCAAATATGCTTAAGAACTAAAACTAACAGTGAAACAAAAATAAATTCAAGTGAAATATATATATATATATACATAACACTGAAGCAAATGATATTACTTTTATATAAACTGAAAAACACAAAACACATAACCTATAGCATAAAATAAAAGCTCATTCAAAATATTAGTAAACAATAAATACAAAATAAATAATAGTATTATTACACTGGAGATCATGTTGCATATTTATATACATTTTAGAGTATTTGCAGGTAAATATATGTTTTAATTCACATAATGTCAGTAAAGCAGTGTTATTTTAGCATAATTTATTAATTTTCACAGATATGTTTAATTAGATTTTATTCTTGCATTTTTCATTTTCATTTGAACTTTTAGTAATTATGTGTTTTTTGTAATGTTTTGGTTACTGTTTTATTTTTATTTATTTATTTTCATTTTCATTGTTAGTTGTTATAGTGTAAATCAAGTTGCTTTGGCAGTTTACTTTTTTTATTATTATACCAGCAAGAGTAACCAGTACTTAAACACAACTTCTACAAGAAAACCTATCTTACTTACTCTCAAGACGCAGCACATTAGGAGTCTGAGGGAAATCTCTGCGTGTTCCCTAATCTAAAGTGTTACCAATTACACCCTCACTTCAGGCTGCACTGCAGACGAGGACTGTTATCTGTCTGTAGTGGGTTGAAGGTAAAGTGTGAGTGCTGTACCTTTCCGGTACCAGGGCAGGTACCAGGGGCAGGACACATTAACCGTGGTGCCCGGCGATCCATCGGGCCAACACACGTACTGATCAAACGTCCTGTTACACACCGGCCCTGAAACACACACAGAGACGCTTCAGCGACTGAAGCACTGCATCCTGGGACACATTACCCAGCAGTCACGGGTCTGACCTGCGGCCGGCGCGGTGCTGATGAAGCTCTGGATGCACTCATTTGTGTACGTCCTCCATTGTTCCTGCAGCAGCTTCAGAGACTTCCCAGAAGACACCTACAAACTCAAGACCACTTCACACATCAGAGACACTTCTACACATCATTCAGTTAGAAAAATAAGCACTAAATTAATAGTATAGTATTTATTTATCTTTTGAATTAACTTTTGAGTTTCATTTTAATTTTTGTTACAGTTACATGTTAATAGTACATAGTTACTTGTTGTTCTAAAAAATATATATTTCTATAATAATATTACATTTTGAGTTTTGATAATTTTAGTACTTCAGCTATTTCAGGTATATTCCAAGTTTTTTTTTTTTTTTTTTTTTTAAATAAAACGTTTGTTGTGGTTTTCTTGTCATTTGTATTCAGAAACATTTCAAATGAATACGTCCATATAATTTTTATTCATCTTTATATTACTTTTAGTTATTTTAGTACATCAAATAAAACTAACCGAAAATAAAACGTTTCCTGGCAATGTTTTGTTTTGTTTTGTGTTAGTTTTAGTTTCTCTATAATAACCTTGTTTCCAAAGCAATTTCTCCTTACAGTTCAAGTTTTTCAATCGATTTTTCCTTAACAAAATGCTTCACCATAAAATGGGTTAGAAAATAGATGAATAAAATCAGAGAGATGTTGATACGAGACTCTCAGAGATTTTAATTGGCGTTCATACGCTGAACGCTCTGTGATTATCAGATCCTTCCTCAAACGCGGGTCGAACCTGAGCAGCGCTTCGAGATAAACATCTTTCTTCTGATCTGACTCACGCTAATTATGCATTTTTAAGATTTAAAACCTCTTTGATGTTGAATTAGAACCAGATCCTTTTAAGAGGGTGAAATTCATTTTATTATGCTTTCTTAAATAAAAATCAGTTTCTTCAACAGGCGAATTACATCCCCAGAAGGAACCTGATCACATCTTTGAGTCAAAGCAGCACTCAGAAACATAAAACCCCTTCTAAGCTCAAACGAGTGAGCGCTGGTGTGTGGAGTGTTTTCACCTGAGTGTTTGAGGTCAGTGTGAAGAGGACCAGCAGCAGACAGACGGACATTCCTCACCGCAGCTCATCACTCGCTCCTCATCACACCTCCTGCACAAACACACAACACATCTGCCTCAGCTCTCTGGGAGAGTTTGGAATTAAACTGCTTCCTCCATCACTGGTTTCTCCTGACAGAATTGGCCGTGATCATTAATCGTCAGGAACACACTCTGTGAGTAAACTCCTATTGTGGCCGAATCCCTGCGGAGCATTCAGAGATTTACTCCTCAGATTTCCCAAACTGACGTTCCTCTGATAACATGCCATCGTATCACACACACACACACACACACACACACACAGAATTACGTGCTGAAAACATCACTGATAATGTGTTTTGGTGTCTCCTTCCAGGCATCTTTACACTGTTTTTCCGAAGCCGGAGAACGTAACGAAATCTGAAACGTTTCTGCAAAAAACACCTTTACCAATGTAACATTTTTGGCCAAAACGTTTCAAATTCCATTCTGTTCCAATCTCTCTCTCTCTCTCTCTCTCTCTCTCTCTCTCTCTCTGCCGAATGTGAGGCTCCCAGATGTGTCTGCGAGTTCACCTCGGTCCTAGTGAAGCACGTTAGAAATCAGTTTGCACTCGGAGAACGAGAAACAAACAAACTAATGCAGTGGCATTTAAAACTTGAAACTGAAGCTGCACTTCATGATGCTGAGATGAAATAATGGAATATGTATCAATGGATATCAATGTCTTACCCATGTTCTTTCTCTTTTCTCTCTACAGTAAACCCGCTAAACTCTTTTGTCTGATTTGACCCTTCACAGCTGCAGGAAAAAAGCTAAAGTCAAGTGAAGTGACGTGACATTCAGCCAAGTATGGTGACCCATACTCAGAATTCATGCTCTGCATTTAACCCATCCGAAGTGCACACACACAGAGCAGTGAACACACACACACACACACACACACTGTGAGCACACACCCGGAGCAGTGTTCATCATTTATGCTGCGGCGCCCGGGGAGCAGTTGGGGGTTCGATGCCTTGCTCAAGGGCACCTAAGTCGTGGTATTGAAGATGGAGAGAGAAATGTACATGCGCTCTCCCCTCCCACAATTCCTGCCGGCCCGGTCCGACTCTCTAACCATTAGGCCACAACTTCCCGATGACTTAAATGGATGGAGGAGAGTCAAGATGTTGAGGAGTTGAAATGGTTAAAAGTTTTAAACCTCCAGAATAATCACACATCCTCCAGATGAGAAACAGAGCAACCCTGTGCACACGGCATTATGGGAAATCATTTTTATGCACACTAATTGAGCTTAGATTAATGTGAGCAGTTTGCATCTATTCAGTGTTTAATGTGTTAACGGATGATTTAATTAGTGCTGCTTCTCAATAAAAACCTCCAGCTTTCTTAAAGAGTCTTAAAGTTAATTGTGTGTTCATAATTCCTCAAATCATGTGTTGTTGAAGAGATAATTGTGCTGTTAGCACCCGCTGGAGCAGACAAACAGCTGAAAAATCCCACATCTACAGACCAGATCACAGAGAGCACACATACAGAAGCATCTTGGCTATCGGTCACCACTGAGATCAATAGTATCCAAAAAAACAAATACTATGGAAGTGGATGGGGAACAACATTCTTCAAAATATCTTCTCTAGTGTTCAGCAGAAGAAAGAAAGTCCTACAGGTTTAAAATAACATCAGGGTCAGCAAATGAATCGCTGGCTGAAATGACCCTTTAACTCTTACCAGCCATTAACTTGCAGCTTTCATTTTTAGAAAAGCCTTTGTTTCACAATAACCTCTGAATCACTAGACAGAGACGGAGAGAGAGAATTATCATCAGCGGTAATAAAATACAGCTGAATAACCAAAGAGCAAGTGCTGACTGGAAATACCATTTAGTTATTGTTAGTGTGTGTGTGTGTGTGCGTGTGTGTGTGTGTTGGTTTGAGTAATAGGCTGAATTAAGGCTGGATCTGAAGTGGACTGTGTGCCGAACCTCTTTACTTCATTGCTTTTTAAATACTCTCATTACGTGTAATAGATAAATGAATCATGTGGAGGTAAACACTTATTGATTTGAAGGAACTCAAATGCCATTTTCTAAAGCGATTACAATCATTGACACTGGATATAAACAACGTTTAAATCTCCTGCATGTGTGAACCACACATCTCATCTCATATCATGAAAAAACACTCCAGTACATCCAAATGACCAAAGTAATGAAAAGCACAAAGCAGAGGATGGATGCAAGAATATTTCAATGATTATAGCTTGTAGTAGTTAAACCCATAATTGAAAGACGTGGAGGAGACGCAGATCGATGACTACACTAGCTGACGATCTACATAAACATCCGATGCCGAGAGCTTCACACAGCGTGAGCACAATGACAGAGCGAAGGCTGGTGTTAAACGTCACAGGACATCTGCAGAGACCCTGCCTTCGCTGGTCAGACGGCAGAAGTTGAGCTTTTTGAAGCATGATGAAGGTGGAGGCGTCACGCTTCGGGACATTTGCAGGTGTATGAGGGGAGATAAACACAGGAAAAATGGAAGGAAAACTGGATGGAGTCACCAAGACACCTGGAACCCAGAGAAGATTTGCTTTCCAGCTGGATGCGGAAACATCAAGCCAAATCTATGCAGGAATGGCTTGAAACAGCAATGTTTGCGTGTCCAACTCAGAGTTCAGACATCAGTCTAGCTCACATTTTATTAGTGGACCTAAATAAGACTTCAGAAACCTGACTGAGCTTGAGATGTTCTGTAAAGAAGAATCAGGAAACATCAGTGACCAGATGTCCAACACTCAACACCAAAGATGCATGAAGAACATACTGGCACAAGGGGGTGAAAACTTATGCAACTGATTGTTTTAAGTCTAAAAACCGTCACTTTTAAGAATATGGTTCTGTTGATCAGAATGAAAAATGCCAAATTCATTCTCTGTGCTTCAGTTGATTTAAACCAACAAAACATCATGTGTGAAATACGACTGAAGCTCCGCTCGATGACGATGGGACCTCTGGGAACACTATGTGTGTGTGTGTGTGTGTGTGTGTGTGTGTGTGTGTGTGCGGCTTTGCTAATGTAAATGTCCTCTGTGGTGATTTCTCCTCAAAAATTCTACACCATTTGATCACGCACAGTCTGACTGAGCTGTTCTTTTATTGCTTTGTCTCTATTCATTAAGTTGTGCGATCACTGATATTCATAGTTTGCGTCTGAGTCACTGCTAAGCCACGTCTGACATATTAAACACTGTGAAGTTTTGTGACATCACTGTCTGATTTACCGACAACTCAAGAGTAAGAGCTTAGAACTAAATATGAGATTTTCGACCAATATTAATGAATAATTTATTGCTCTGTGAAAGTTAATGGCCATTTGAAGAACAGCTTCTGACACTATTAACAAAACAGTTTTTCTTGTTTGTAGCAGAGGTTAAGGTTCCGCAGGTAAATTGAATATCTGGCAACATAAGGTGCACTTAATGGACATCATGAGTGACCCTGTAAAAGTGTCTGGCAACATCACGGTTTGGATCGTTGCTCTGTAAGTGTCCTGAAGTGGCCTTATTATCACACGACGGGCAACATGAATCAAAAAATAGTTATTACTGAGAAGATGAAGGTTAAAATGATCATTTAACACCAACTTTTTTATTGTATTAATTATAACAAATTTAAATAAACATAATATATAATCATTAAAGAAAATGTATTATGATCAATTAAATATTTCTATACTTATTATACTGCATACAAACAAATAATGTATTTTTATTTATAAAATAATAAAATGTGTATTATATAAATGTTTAAAAATGGTATCTGTGTATATATTAGGGCCGGGACTCGATTAAAAAAATAATCTAATTAATTAGAGGCTTTGTAATTAATTAATCGAAATTAATCGCATTTTAATCGCAGATAAATATTTGACCTGAGAACAGTGAGAAGTATTTTTTTTTTCACATGGATTTATAGTATACCATTGAATAATGACTGAATACATAAGCTTAAGCAACAAAATATTGTTTATTTTTGTTCAACCAAGTCTAGCAGACCAGTGCAATTGTTGTCATGAAGTGTAGCAATAGCATAATTAGAAACAATTTAGAAATAGTACATTTCAGAAATTCAGGAAGCTTATAGGTGCCGGAACCTTCTGTAAGGTGTTTTTTTTTAAGTAAAACACAATACTGTCAATTACATTCAGAACATTGGAAACACTGACTATTAGAAAACATCTCTCTGTTGCTTCAGAGGCCATAACATACTAAGTCCAACTCTCAATAACCTTGGCCAAAACAATAAAGAGTTCAACATAAACTGTTGCAACAACAAAATAATACATAGTTCAACATAAAGTGTAAAGTCCACGCTAGCTGCTATATGTTTTGCGTTGAGGTGATACTTGAGGCTCGATGTGCTGCGGTGATATGTAAACTGACTTTATGCAGCCATGTTTGTTTGTAAATCTTTATATCTTCAATAAAAAAAAAAAAAAAAAAAAAAAAAAAAAAAAAAGAGCTGCGGTGATATGCGAATGCTAGTTGGTGCTTCAGTATAATCGGTCCGCCGAAACGCATCCAGTGAGAAACGTTCAGCGGTGCAAAAATAAGTTATTAAAAATGCGGGAATTTTTTTTCTGTAATTAATTAATCTTAATTAATCTCAATTAACGCGTTAAAGTCCCGGGCCCTAATATATATATATATATATACACACACACACACATTATCAGTATTTTTATAATAAATTATATGCAGTACATATATTTCTATTTTTAGTGTCAAAACAAAAGGGAAGTGAAAGAGAAAGAGAGACTCAAAAATGATGGTAAAATAGATTTTCTGTGTGCAGAAAGCTCAGATTGCTAAAGGTTCTGAACAAAACAAGCAGGTTTGCTGACTTGAGCAGCACGATTGATTGGACTCTGTCTGGCAGTTCTGAAATTATTGACATCTGTGAACACACACTTTCACACACCTTTAAAGTCAGTGTGATCAGACCTTCAGTGCTCGACCTCTGCGTCCACTCATCGGTCAGCTGATCACGTCTGACAGAGAGACGAGAGATTTCCTGCAGCCGATCCTACGAGAGCATCCCATGAGAAAAATCTCCAAAATATGTTCCAGTGCCCTTATGTGGACACCAGCCAACATCAACACGCCACATTTATGACAAACCAAACAAGATAAAGACTGTGTGTGCAAACATGTGCATGTGTGTGTCTGCAGATGATTAAGTGATCGCAATGATGTCATCACTATCCCAGCATTCCACTGCTGCAGATGTTTTCATTGCAACCCCAACACACACACACACACACACACACACATCAGAAGTCTGCGTCCACATCTTACTCAAGTATAATTTTCATAAAAACGTTTAACTCAAATTGTTATGCAGACGATTCAATATTCTGTATTCAAATAGCTCAGAATATGCAACAGAATGCAAATCAGAAGCAAATTTTGTCCACATTAAATAATGTTAGTGTATTTTATAATGTGCTCTCTTTCCCTTTCTGAGTTTAGATCATTCATTATACATTTAAACCTCAAACCGCATCATCACCATCATCACCAGATCTTCCTGCACTCTGAAAAGTAAAGTCTCCAAAAGTAGCTTTAAACAGCAAATCCAGAAAAAAAAGGTTTTGCAAAGAAGAGTGATCAGCTCTTAATATATATATATATATATATATATATATATATATATATATATATATAGTTTTAAGAACATTCCAGTGATCTAAAGCACCTTCTGTCATTATAAAGAACCTTTCGTGCAGTGGAAAGGTTCCATGGGTGTTGAAGATTCTAAATGGAACCATCCATACCGATACAGAACCTTCATTTAAGGCTGGTTCACACGGCAGGATAATTGGGCCGATTTTAGCCCCGATTCAGCCCTTCCGACAATCTTAGGATGCTCCGATTATCGTAAAATAATCTGATCAAATATTCCTGCCGTGTGTGGTGTGTTAAGACTAATCTCCTCTGCTCGGAAGAATGTCGGGACCTCTCCGATCTCAAATCGGGGATATCCAACATGTTGGATTTATTTTGCCCGATTTCTTCTCGTGTGTGGTGTCCCCCGAGGACAAACAATCACGCAGCCTGTGGACTGTGGCGTGTAGCCAATCAGAAAGCGAGGTGACGAGGCAGTGATAGTACCGGGAAACAAAATCAAAACAGCCGGCGTATATAATATAACAAATACAAATAAAGTCGATGGGCATAACTACATCCACAACTGCAGTCCACCAGAGTACATGGAAACTAATATATGAACGTTTATTTCAACGGTTATTAATCTGTGTAGTACGTAACAACATTTCTATAAGATAAAACAACAACTTATCTCCATATCATGATATAGCAAGTATAGTCCATGCTCGCGTCGTCTCCACCTCTTTGACCATCGCCTTTTCTTATTTTTCTTATGTTTTTTTTTTTGTTAAAAACAAAGCACAAACTATGGCCACTGCATCCTCTTTGTCCGCCATGATTGTTTACTCTAAAGTCACGTTTGAGCTCGAGGGATTTTGCGAGATTTCCCGTCTGACCTGGGAATGCTCGGGAGTCAAATCGGTTCGTGTGTGATGTGTTGATATTGCCGTGTGGCTGCACACCACACACGGAGCGACCAAAACTGTTAGACCCGTGATTTTTTATCGCCGTGTGTGGGGTCTCTCAGGTTTGGAAAATCTGCCGACAATTTTAAAATCGTCCCGTGTGAACCAGGCCTTAAGTGTAAAACTAACATTTTTGGTTCCCAAAAGAATCTTTCAGTAAATTATTATTCTTTTCTTAGTTTGAAGAACATTTGAACCTAATGAAACTTTTTTTTTTTTTTTGTGGAATGGACCCATGAAAACCAAAAGAGAACCTTTTTACTTTGTTAGCCGAGGATAGCTGTTCAGGAGAGTGTGCAGATGACTGAGGTTCTCCGGGGTGTGTGGTGGTGTTAATGTGGGCGTCAATCCAGCACACAGCTGAGAGACATTAAACTGCAAGTCCTTCAGTTCTTCACAGAGCTCGGATGAATGTAGAGGAACTGTTCTCATCTAAATCTCCCATACAGTACACACACTCAAGGATACACTCAAATGCTCCCATGCACAAACTAAACAGCTAATGCATCAATCTCAAACACAGAGTTTGCATGAAGTTATTCATAAGAGCTATTGCGATGCACAGCTGCTGTGTTAATGAACTTCCAGTCATTCTTAACATCTGGAGTCTCACATGTGCTGCAGGTGCACGATTCACATAAGCAAACATCTGCTGTACAGAACGAGGAAAATGACCGCTGGAATATAGATTAATAATGGGTGAAAGTGATAGATGATAGTGTACACAAATGCCTTGAGCGGAACAATCAAATGTACATGTTCTTCACTGGCGCTTCTTTTAATTGAACTCACATGCTCATTTCTTCCAAGAATGCCTTCACTGTCATGTCCTTGTGGATTTCTGCACAGAAAACGCTTGCAGAGAGTTTATTTCATTACTCAGATCGCTGGTTTATTATCTGTGGAGCCTTCCTACACCTGAGGAAAGTGAAGTGTGTTTCTATTGATGTGTGTGCAGTCGGCCTGAAGATTAGTCCCTCTCTCTCTCTCTCTCTCTCTCTCTCTCTCGAGCGAGCGAGCTCAAACTCACATACTGACAGAGACGTTCAACAATACCGAGTCAAACTGCTAATTCATTTACCTTCAGTTACATTATCCTCCTCTGAAAGAGTTACTCGCTAAATTGCGTTTGAGGTTTCCATTAACAGATAGAATAACAGGTGTTGAACATCATGTAAAGATACAGTTTGATCTGATGAGCTAAACATAAATGATAAATAGGGCAGAATAAGTTCAGTTTTATTTTAAGTTCCCTATTTTCTATTTTTTTCTGTACCATATTTTATGGTTTAATTAAAATTTTCAATTGAAAAACGTCAAATTAATTGAAACTATTACATTTTTTAACATGTAAATAATGTACTATTTTTAACAATAATAGAGTCCTACAAAATTTTTTGTATTGTTTGCATTTTTATATATTATACATTTTAATATTAAATAGAAATGTATCTTTAGAAAATTAATTCATTATTTTTATTTTTTTTACATCAAAACATTTAATTGTAAGTTTTTGTCAAATAAAGCTCTGCACAACTGAGATATACTGTATAATTATAACTAAAATAATAATATAATAATAATAAAAATCTATTGACTAACTAAATTTTTTTAATTCAATAATAATGTATTTATGTCATAATTCTGGTTTATTAATCCAAAATGTGCCAAATTCTATGACATTCTGCATTATTTAAATTATGATTAAATAACTGAATTAGTGTGATTCAGTCTACATGATCGGAATCATAGTCATGTTCGAGCATATAACAATAGATGCAGTTTCATGTATCTCCTTCACTGAAGCAATAAGCCTCTTGTGTTTTATCATGGTGTCTTTTACTTTCTTAAAGAGCCACACAGATGGGAAATCAAAAAGTACCTGTATTACAGTGTATGATGTAGCTGTCCATCTGTGTAAACAATGTGCAAAGTAGTTAAACCAAATAGTACACGATCTATAAAGTTACTGGCTTCTAAAGTAAGGAGTCGACTCTGAATCGCTGAAACGAGTCGTTATAGATTTCAAATCTTTTGCCCATCTCTATGTACGTCACTAGGAGCACTTTGCATAATAATCTCCGCCTACCGTCTTGACTCTGACCTGCCCCCCCCCCCCCCCCCCCCCCACCACAGACGCTCTGGTTGGTGTGATAGCATCATGTCGAGGAGACAGTGTGTTTTTAATTGTAAAGGCAAGTTTGTTTTATTTTCACTGGCAAAGAATGAAGATCAGAAGAACCAATGGCTAAAATTCATTTTTACCACAATACCAGAGCAGTACAACAAATCCCTTTTGTTGTGTTCACAACATTTCACTGATTACTGCTTTTCTAATCTCGGTGAATACAGCGGGATTTTCAAAGCATTTGGCCATAAAAGAGGGTTCATTACCAAATTTATTTAGAACAACGACCATCTCCGAATCACAACGCAAAGTATGATTATGAAGTTATGTGTTTGTTTTCTCCCGAGCGTCTTATCAGTATGTGTGCTGTCTGCAGCCTGTCTGCGCTGATCTTCATGAACAAACACGTCATTAAAATGAAGTGTAACTCCGTGAATACTCAACGAAGAGACCTGAGAGAGATATCTATAGAAAGCTTGACATGTCTACTTTAAAACTAAACAAGTGCTGCCGAAAACAGATATTCTGTGATAAAGTAATCCATATGAAAACAACGCGATGTCTGTTTTTCACGTCTCTCTTCATTATATCTAATGTGACCACGCCCCCGAGCTGAACGCGCTATTCAGATTCAAACTGAAGCGCGCGGCTTGAATACACCCACACAGAAGAAAAAGCAGCGAGACTGTTCAAGTTTTTTTTATTTTACGCGATGAGAGGAATAAGACATAATTCACCCCAAAAAGATGCTAACGCATTGTTTACCCTGAAGTTGTGTGTGGAACAACCAATCAAAACTATGTTAGTTGACCAATCAGAACACAGTATGCAACAGAAAGGTGGGGTTTAAGGAAACTGAATCTTTTGAACAGCTTCGCACGAACCGTTTGGGGATCTCTGAGAATTGAGGTAATTTTAAAATGATATTTTGACAAAAGGAAAATGTTTTTTAACCTTGGATGGATTTAAACCTAATGTACAGGACTTATAAACAGTGATAGGAAGCTTAGAATTTTCATCTTACCCTGGCTCTTTAACCATGGGAAAATTGCTCTTATGCTCGACTCTAAGTATTTTAAGATGAAATCAACAGCGAGACTCTTTCCTCTCAGTCTTCCACAGCATATGTCCTTCCAGAACCCTGACAGACTGCAACGTCTATGGATTCTATAAGTAGAAACAGTGGCATGTAAATCAGATGGTGACCTGGATGAACGGGAGGACTTCACAGATCCGTGAGCAGCTCGATCGCTCCCAGCCAGATGGGCTCGAGTGTGTGTGTGCTTGGGGAGAGTGTGTGTGTGCTTGGAGAAAGTGTGTGTGTGTGCTTTGAGCTCCGTCTGGGGTCAGTTTCATACTTTGTATGCTCTGCTGCAATACTAACAAAGAAATCCTACCCATAATGCCATACTTGGAGAAATCCACAGGGACTGAGGGATGGGGTATGAAAGAAAACGATAAAGGACAGCGAAGAAAACTCAGACGGATATCTGTCACGCTCTGCTTGAATCCAACATATTCATAATAACAGACAGAGATTTATTAGTCAAACTGTTGACTTTAGCTATCTTTATTGCATTACATGCAAATGGTCATCATTTATTTATTTATATTTTTTCATATATATATATATATATATTTATTTATTTATTTATAAAAAAAAAGTTTAAATTTTTTCTCCAAAATTTGCATGCCTGCAACTCAAGACATATAAAATTTTGGGCCTAAACAAACTTTTCTTTTGGTATCTTCACATATGGTTTATTTCCAGAGATACAGGGATTTCATTTCAGTTCCTTGCTACCCGCTGCATTCAGGAGATCACTTCTTTCTTTTGAAGAAAAATGTCAAGAACAAATGATGTTGAACTTTGAAATGTATCTTGCTGTCTTCTATCAAATGATTAGCATAAAGTGGCATAAATATATATATATATATATATATATATATATATATATATATATATATATATATATATATATATATATATATATATATATATATATATATATTAGTGGTGGCTATAGATACACATTTTTTTATCTAGATTAATCTCACTGTGATCCTGAAATTAATCTACATTAATCTAGATTAAAGTGGCTCATTCGGATTTTGCCGATGGTATTCAGAATATGTGTGTTACCCAAACAAAACTGACAAACAGTAAGTCTTTGAGAAGGGGTTTATCAAGCTAGGTGGTGCATTAGAAAAGGGGCTCACGCACTGCACTGCAGACGGAGTATGTGTGAAAACAGGCTTGTAAGGTTAGTGAACTCCATGAGCATGAGTGTTTGTGTTTTTGTGTTAGATGAAGGTCAGAGCGTTCACCGTCCAGTGCGCACAGCTCTTTAATCAGAGCGTCACAGGCAGACAGAGAGAGACGGATAGTTTACACTTTCAAGCTCCAAAAAGCATGTGACATTCGAGAGACACAAAAGGAAAGCAGGTTTTAAATTCCCATTTAGACATTGAGTGTTAAAGTTAAAGCCAGTGGGAGTCCAGTGAGCTTTAATCTAAATTTAAAGGATGGTGAATCTAAGCACTAAACGTATGCACATTCACTTCATGAATGCGATCAGAGTCCTTGTGATGAACTCGAACGAGGATCCGCAGCAGAGACCAGCTGTGCCAGAAACATTAGATAATCACTGTCAAAAATCAATCCAGGGTCGCTGGAGGAAATAAACATCTCCCAATCTTGATTTAGTGAACGCAGCGCTCAGAGGTGTGTGTCTTCAAACAAGCACTACAGCTCCATTACTGCGTGTGTCATTCAGAGTTTGAGCAGAATGGCGTTACTACGTTTTAACTACATTTTTAACCACATTTATACAGTATATTGCAGCTTTCCAGTAATGAGTTAGCCACTTCCTAGGTAACTTAAGATATCTTGGATGAAAACCAGGAGGCTTGTGACTGTCCCATAGACTGCCAAATAAATAACAGTGTCAAGGTCCAGGAAAGTATGAAAAGCATCGCCAGAATACTCCATCTGCCATATTTTACTTTTATGTTTAGTGAAGCCTCCAAGTTTTCATCCAAAACATCCTAAACAAAGCTTCTATGGGTTTCGATCGGCATGGGGGTAAGTGATTATTGACCAAATGTTAATTTTGGGGTGGAGTAACCCTGTAATGCTGCCTTACAACCAAGAAAACGGAGATGATCACATCGCACAGTCAATCCTCAAAACTACTATTAAATTATTATTATTTTTTTTTTTTACGAAAAACAAATATAATAAATATTCTAAATAAAATAAACTATAATACAGTAAATATTAATACACAACTTTAATATTATTAACATTTATAATATTATACATTTTAATAAAAAAGTTTTTGTTACTTAACTATATAAGCTACAAAATATAAAAATCAACAATATTTTATAAAAAAAGAACAAAAATAAATAATATAATAAATATTACTAAAACATGAAAAATTATATAGTTTCAAATAAAATGAAAACAAAATATTATTTTTTAATTATGTAAACTACATAATAAAAAAAACAAAGATTGATTTTTTTTTAATAAAAAAATAATTAATTTAATAGTAGAACAACAAATATATTAAATAAAATATAACATAATAATTATGAACAAATAATACATTTATGCATATTTTATTAAAAATAAAGTTTAAAATGTTACATTTACATAAACATAATATATAAATTATAAAATAATTATTGAAAAAGATCTTCTTAAGTAGCCTAATTTTTATTTTTTATTTTTTTTTGTCAGCATCTGACTGTTTTGTAAAGCCTATCTCGTGGAAATACTTCATATTATGAGTACTTCAAAAGTGCTGATGTTTGTCTTCTGGACTTTATGATGTGTGATAATGTCTTGTGACGGACTACAAACCTTAATGTTCATAATATCTTCACAGTCTATGAGCTGAGCAGAGGAGAGGAGACTTTACTCACACACACACGACGCTAGGCATAGCGCTGCAACCTTGTGCCTTCTTAATTAAATATTGTTCATAACAATGAATGGAGTTAAATTATTTAAATAAGAGCATGATCATCATGAGTTGTAAGAGTCTTTCATGCAACCAATCCACCCAAACACACACACACACACACACACACAGGGAGAGAGAGAATATGAAAGATTTTACTTTTCTGAACTAGATATTCTTTAAAAAAAAATGTGATTGGTGGTCAACCATGCAAAACATCCCATCATGATGCTGTTGCCAGGGCATTGCTATGCGGTTGCCAAGGTGCTCTAGATGTTTTCTAGTTCTGCATCTTCTGGTCTCTATGTAACGCATATTCTTCATATGTTTTCTGGTTTGCCAGGTGAAAATGATCTGATCACCTAAAGCACAACTTCAGGCTGTAAAACTGCACGACTGGTGCAGGACTAGAAGCTGCACAAGAGCTAACGCCTGCGACGCTTTATCAGACACCACTAATAACAACAGCCACCAGCCATTCTCTGCTGCCCACATCCCTGGTCTTTCATTACCTAGAGCTTCATTAATATTCACACAACATCAAAGACGAGCTCCATTACTGTCCTTACTTCAAATTAGAAACAAAGTAAAGAACAGTTATAAGAGAGGACGTCATTCATGCATGTGAATAAATAAGTACAAAAAGCAGAATCAAACGCATTAATATGATATTATACATTATAAATAACTAATGTAACGAAGTACAAATGATTCTCTCTGCCCTCGGCGATGAAATCTGAAAAAGGCTCATTAGCATAGATTAATCAGTCCTAAATGAGTCAAATGAGCGATTAGCACCATGTGCAGTCTGAGTGGGTTTCGAACACACTCCTTTAATAAATTCAGTATGAGGTGATGAGATTGTACTGAAGTAGCAGGGCAGATGTCATTATGGGTGCTTAAAACATCACGTCTTCGTAAAGAAGGGCTGTACACTGACATAATCAGTTAGATGAGCTTATAGAGAGTGTGTACGGAGCTACTGAACAAACACACACATCACAAATAACATTATTTACAAGCTGCTGGAAAGACTTCGGGACACAAAACAACATTGAGTAAGTACTGGATGTTATTTTGGGCTAAAAAAAAGACTCAAAAGTTTCTGAATGAACTGAAAAGTGTTTGAACGTGTTAAAGGTACAGTTCACCCAAATATACAACAATATTCCACTCAATCTTTCACTTTCTGTGAGATATCCTAAAGAGTTTCTGAGCTTCTAGTTTCAATTCACTTAAAGTAGCATGAAATCAGCATGCTCCAAAAAAGCTCCTCGTTAAAGCATCACAAAGGACTCATAAACGCCACATAGTAGCTTTACGTGAGAAACAGACTGTATTCAGGAGAAGATTCCCACAGTAACTCTCAAACTGAACTGACATGCTCATGTCTGAGAGCTTGTGCTCGGTGCTCTCTGTGATGAATCGCACCGAGAGCTATTCACCATCCAGCGTCATTAATATACATCACTATACATGAACCAGCAGCCAAGAGGAGGAGTGACAATGTTTGTTTGGCCCACACATGTTAACAGAGTTGTGTTTCTAATCACACATGTGACATGTTTGATGTCAGAGACAGCCGTGAGAATGATCCCCTGACCACCACACTCAAACACAGAGCGCAGGAAATACAGCAGACAGAAGAAACACACAGAGAGCTTCCTCACTGCATGCACATAGTCAAATGAGCTTTACACTCACACACACAACTGCTTCAGCAACCGAGAAATCAGAGATGCTTTTGTCTCGCATTACCGATAACACACACACACACACACACACACACACACACACACACGCACCACACAAGTGGGTGGGAAGTAATTTATTCAGTAATGGTTGTTTCTATTTTTCCATCAACAGACTAAATTAAATAAGCTAAAGTGATTTTTTTATAAAGGTGAACTAGAGAAAATTACAATTCTGCCATCATTTACTCATCTTCATGTCATTCTACACTCATTATTTCTTTACATCAGTGCTTTTTAGCATTATTTATACTTTTATATACTTAGTATTTTTTTTTTAGATTTATTTTAAATAAATGTTATATATTTTATATTGTGGTTATTTTGTACTGGTGTCATTTTGTAGTCTTTTTTATTTCAGTTATAGTTTTAGTATTTCAGCTTTCACATATTTATTTGAAAAGTTTGCAATCTCATTTTTCTAAGTTTAAATTTTACATGTAATATTTATAGTATTTACACTTTATTTAAATTCCCTAATAATTATTAAATTTTAATAGGTTTAGTTTCAGTTAATAATTTCCCTTGAAGCAGTCTAATTTTAATTATTACAAGACACAAACCTACAAATAAATAAATACACCATTAGGCCTACATCTTTATAAAACTTCAGATCTCCAGCAGAGGAGAACACTGTTTCTCACGCTGAGCTTGTGTGTGTGTGTGTGTGTGTGTGTGTGTGTGTGTGTGTGTATGTGTGTGTGTGTGTGTGTGTGTGTGTGTGTGTGTGTGTGTGTGTGTGTGTGTGTGTGTGTGTGTGTGTGTGTGTGTGTGTGTGTGTGTAAGTGAGGTGTGGTTTCACTTGACTGGAGGGCTGTCTGGTTTATTCTGGGACAAACACAAGTCTAACATGACCAAACCCAGAACAAATAATCGGCTAATGCAGGACTGCTGCTGTAACAATCCCAGGAGATTATAATAACAGCACATCTGAGCTCCAGTCATCATGTTTTCACTCTATCACATTCAAACTAACACTCCACTGTTTGCTTAGCTCTGGGTGCCTGTTTCTCATTATGGATCGGTTTGCTTTACTACAGTGTCCCTCACACACACACACACACACAGAGAAGTGACGTGTGCAGCCTCTCAAAGCAGAGCACACTCAGGAGAATGACTTCTTCTAAAGATGAACACTTGAGCCATCATCTCCTTTAATAACCAGATAAGTGCACATTACCGTCCGGTATGAAGAAGAGATCATGTGCAGCACAGTCTTACTGAAACTGTCCATCACTGTTCGCTTCATCACTGAACATCATGAGACGGAGAGAAGATGCATGTCCACAGAGAGCTCAGCTGAGACTTTAACACCATGCTCTTCCAAATGATGGCATTTGTTGGAAATTGAGCGGATTTCCAGAAACTTCAAGAGCACGTCCGAGTCATTCTTCACTTCCCAAAATCAAAGCAAGTCTTACACTAGTTTCACGACAATTAAGCATTTTCTTTAAGTGTCAAACTTTTTGGTCTTTAATTTTGGGCCAAAACAGGAGCTGTACATGTTTCAGTACAGAAGCGTTAAATAGGACCCTCCAACCACTTTTCAATAATTATATAATAATTATAATTATTACAAATAATAATACAAACATTGCAATCTATAATAATAATAATAATAATAATAATAATAATAATAATAATAATAGGATAATTAAAGTCGACTGAACTGACCACTTTGATCAATAAACGCACTCCTGGTTGCCCGAGGGGTGTGAATGAACCCCATCACTCACCCGAGGGGCGTTCAGCGTGAGCTTCATCTGTCAGCCCGCTCATCTTCTTCTTCTTCTTCTTCTTCTTCTTCTTCTTCTTCTTCTTCTTCTTCTTCTTCAGTGAACCGGGAGTTCGTAATCCAGCGCAGACCGACCCGAGAGCAGGAACAGTGTTTAGTCCCTCGTGCGCCGACGAGTGAGTGAAGAGCGCGTGCAGCATCAGCTCCGTTACCGGGAGTCCGGCGTGACGTCACCGCGGGCGCATGTTTACAGGCGCAGATCGATATCGGTTCAGATGTGATTAAGACTTCACTCAGCGGACGGGAACATCACGAGCACTGACCGCTCCGAACTAATGAGTAAAAACACAACGACACACAAATTCTTCGATTACTTACGAATAAGTAGTTTTTACAAATCATTTTTACAAGAAATCATTTTCAGTTTCTGTTGGGAGTCCAATATTTGCTCTCTTTCTTTCTTGATTTCGAGGTTTCACCTCGAAATTAATAATAGAGAAAAATATGACATTATATATATTATAAAAAAATTTATTTCTGCAGAGGTAGAGCTGAACAAATATCGAACTGTATTTTTTTTTTTTTCTGATAATATATAAAAAAATACAGTTAGATATTTGTTCAGCCCCATCTCTGCACAAATTATTTTCTCAGGGCATGCATGACACATTTGTTTGCTGTATACTGCATATCCAGTATGCATAGTAATCAATTTGGTAAAACTCAGCCTGAGACTATGATTGTGTGCAGTGATGCATTCGGATGTGATCTGAATTCAAGCACACAGGTATCTCAGGCTCATCATATAGATCTCAGCCGAACCCTCAGATCAGAGCGACTCCAGTCACACAACAGAGGAGGTCCGGCTTCATAAACACACGCTATACACACCGAATAAAAGAGAATTCAGCTCGCCATCCGGGAGTTTCTGCTGAATTAGCAAACATCACTGTCAGCAGCCGCTCTCACAGAGAAACACACGAGTCAGACATCACCGCAGATTTCTGAACTTATGGAATAAGTGATAAAACGCCTCGTTGTGTAGCTTGTCATTTCACTGACCTGTTTGTCTTCATTAAGTCAACCGTTTCATTTCCATTTCAAGTGAATGCTGGTCTACTGAACTTTCTATTCATCAAAGAATCCTGAAAATTAAAAAAATAGCACAGTTTTACAAAAATATTAAGCAGCATAACTGTATTCGATGCTGCTAGTAATGAGAAATGTTTCATGAGCAGCAAATCAGTATATTAGACAAATTTCTGAAGATCATGTGATGCTGAAAATTCAGCTGCACATCACAGGAATAAATTACATTTTAACTGATATTCACAGAGAAAACAGATTCTTTAATTTTATCATGATGTTACACAATATTACTGTATTTCTTTATCGAATATTTCCATTTTTAAGCACCAGTGAATCTCTAACTGCTTTATTTCAGTAACCTGACCTCCATCACACAGCTGAAGGGTTTTGAAGGACTAATTGCTGGGGTCAAGGGTCAAGGCTCTTCCTCAAGGGCACAATGCTGATGGAGCGGGAGTATGATCTTAATTACGACTGGAGATCGCCAGTGACCTCGGTGCAGCAGCCCAGACGCTTAAAAGACCAGTTCAGCCTGAAATACAAATGCTGCCATCATTTACTGACCCTCATGTCACGCCGAGCCAGTGTGATCTTCTCATTTTGTGCTTCACTGAAGACGGATGTGAGGATAAAATCATCCAAGCTAGTGTTTTTTGTACAAGCGGAGTGAATGAATGGTGATTTAGCCAAGCTCTGAAAAGGAAAATATGACAGGGCCTCAAAGGATTGCTATTATAATAAAGCATGTTTTTTGAGCACAACATTTAAAAAACACCATCCACTTTCACTTTTACAGAAGTCAGTGTGTAGCAGGATTTTTTTTTTTTGTGTGTGCGTGTGTGTGAAGACAGCTAACAGTGCATTGCTTCAAGCAGCTCTTAAAAGCACTAAATGTAATGCTCATATATGAGATCAAATTATGCTTCAGCTTTTGAAATAAAAGGAAAATGTACAGGCACTTTCACAATTTACAACATAATTTACTGAAACTTAGCTGAAAATGGCTATTTCTGAAACTCTTGATTTTTGGATGACAGAAACCTACTGAAATTAGCATATAAATAAATGTACCAGAGACACAGTGAATTTGAACAAAACCACACTTATAGGAAAAAGTGTTAAGGTTTTTACATAGAAAAACTTACACACACACACACACACACAAATTGCCATTTAGGGCTGTAACTCCATGTATTGAAAGACTATGCACAAAAGTAAGTGAACCCCAGATCATGGGAGGATGTAAAGATAGATACGACTGTCACGACCCCTTTAAGGGATTAATTATGTAACAGAATATTATGAGATAATCTGTGAGAATAAAATTGATTCAGGACTAAGATGTTTTTATATGCTATAATTACACAGCAGTTCACAGACCCTGCAATTAAAGCACTTAACACGAGGGAGAGTTTTCTGGAGCTCGACACCTCTCAGGAAACACGGACACTGCTCGAGTGTTGTCAGTTGATTGTGTTGTTGTAGTTTAATATCCCACACTTTAATGGAAACATGTCTTTATGTGTTTGTGTGGGCCACAAACCTCATCAGCACGCTCCAGTTTCACAAACAGAACATTTTTAGCACAAAAACAGCGATTTGAAAATAAGAAAGATTAAATATGACAAACTCAGGATGTTTTTGGAGAATAAATGCACGTATGAATCATCACGGCCACCCTGAACAAAAACACCACATCAATATGCTTCATAGACCTTGATTCTGGCTCTCCAGCACTCAGACCTCGCCAGGTGCTTGTGAAGGTGACTTACCAGCTTCCTACGCCGAACAAGAGCACAATCCAGTCCTCCGGTGTGTTTCGATGGGTTGTTTCTGTGGAGATGTACCATCATCCACTTGCAGCGGGAGAGCGTTTCTAACAGCTCGCAGAAGACTTGGTGTCCGATCACACATAATGTAATGTAATGTGCACAATATCACATCCATTACACATGATATCGCTCTCTCATTACAGCTCACTTTCGTTAATGTCTCTGTCGAATCAGGTTAACATCTTTAATCATCATAAAGACACGCTGGAGAACATACACATCTCTACAAGCAGCAGTCTATACAGGAAATCAGTCTCACACATTAGGTCGAAACTGGTCGTTTATGGTCCAAAGATGGAGCTGGTTAGAACTACTTTGGACCAGCTACAAACCAACTTGACCTTGAAGGGCATGATATTATATTTCCTTCACATTCGCAAGGTCAATGCTGATTATTATGCTCCGAATTACAAGTTGGACGACCTCCTTTGACCAACAATAAACTAGTCTGGTGACCATATTATTTAATATGTCCTGTACGCTCTTAGATATCTAAGCTGGTAATTTATGGTCCTAGTTGGACCTGATATCTAGTTAGATATGGAAGACCACTTTTGACCAACAAAATACCAGGCTGACAACTTAACAGCTATGATATATTTCCTGAAGGATCTTGAAGGTCTTTTATGGTCCAGGTTGGAGCTGGTAGACCATTTTGGACCAGCAACAAACCATGACCACCAACAATTTGGTATGATCTGATCTTTCCTCCAGGCTCTAAACTGGTCATTTATTGTCAGAGTTGTTACTGGTTTGTGTCTATAGTTGGATATGATAGTTCCTGCAAGCTTTTAACGGTCTAAGCTGCCCATTTCTGTTTCCGAGTTGGAGCTAGCAAAAACATGTCCTAAGAACAATTTGTTAATGTTTAGTTAGAAAAAATGTACAGTTTATTATTATTATTATTATTGGTTGTGTGAATGTTATTAAGGGAGCATTAGTTTTTAATGTTCTGTGAAAGTTCTGAAAATAGAAACGATGTTTACAAAATCTAAAAGACTTTAATATCCATAAAACATAGAATTTGTGTAAAAAGTAACTTTTGTGTCCTAACATTTTGCGAACTTGGTTAAATAACACTTTGAATGAACATTTAATTAATTGTTATTTGAAAACGCTGTGGAGAACCTTTCCAGAGCTTCTGAGAACATTCGCTGTGAGCTGGGATGATCTGATATTTCCTGCAACCTCTCAAAGTGATGGTTTATCATAAAATGAAAACACTGGCATCATTTCCTTGCCTTCACGTCTTTATAAAACTGTGGAACACAAACGAAGATATCTTGAGGAGCACTGATATTCACTGTATGCACACAGTAAAATCTTTTTCTTCTAAATATCATCTTTTTGTATTCCACAGAAGAAATGAAGTCACACCAAGTTTGGAACAACATGAAGTCATTTTTGGGTGAACTATCCTTTTAAAAGTTGTGGTAAGCATCTGTTTTATTGTTTTTATTGCATCTTTACACCGAACATAATGTCGATTTCAATCTGCAGCAGCTACAAAAGTCTGTTCTAGTGCTCATTCAGGTCATTGGAGATGTTTTAGATGTATCTGATCAATAGCACGTAAGATGGAGAAGTCTAGAGTCTGGCGTTAGAGTCATGCGAAAGAGAACAGAAAGCCATTACTAAGACGTTTTTGTGGCTGTATCGAGGTTTGGAAAAGATATCTCTGTTGAACACTGAGAAACCAGTCGCATCTATCTAAGTTGATGCCACACACACGCACGCACACACACACACACACACACACACACACACACACACACACACACACACACACACACACACACTTCTCACTGAGGTAATGAAATAAGTGGCCGACTTCAATGGCTGATAATGAAACTTCATTAGTGAAAAATTGAATGACGTGTCTGAATCCATTTTCTGTGGCCTGCGACAGAGGAGCAGAACGTTCTTTCTTCTTTCACTCGATTTTATTAGCTCTGATGGGCTTTTTGCATTGATCATGTGCCTTCGGACACCTGGAACACACTTACAGACAAACGCATGAGGAATAAATAGATTTGAGAAGGTCATGCAGTGTTCTTGTGTTTCTATAGCGCTCATTTCATTGACTCTTATCGTGAGGTGTGTCTCCAGTCGATGAATGCGTGTGCTGCTCAGCTCCTCGCTTTTACTGAAAAAAATACAACAATCCTCCAAAGATTTTGGACACACAAACACACACAAAAAGCATGATTAAACATGACCATACTTGCTTAATTCATCAGTTACTGTGGCATACTAAAACCTCAATCCAACCTTAACTCTAGTCTACTAGACGAGTGGTCAACTCATTTAGACGTGGTGAGAAATCTACAGAAATAAATCCAACTCCATGAATATCTCCCCAACAGCCTCCTATCCCATTACTATTGTCTCCAAAGACACTTTCTAGATCTCTTACTGTCAAAGTTCAGTTCTTTACAGTTGTGGCTCGTTCCTGCAAAGGTCATATAGGATGAAGAAATTAAGAAAATTAATCTCTTAAAACAAGAGTCTGGATTATTAACATAAGACTGTGCCCTTTGAGTGATCACCTCAATGAACATTGTTCATATTAGAAAATAAACACTTCCCTGAACCTTCAAACTGGGACTGTGTGTCATAAAGGAGGGCCACGAATGTTAATCTCATGAAGAAAAGTACTGATCAAAAAAAAAGATCAAATAAGGATTTCGGTAACAACAACTAATGTGTAATATGGTTACACCAGTGCACAAGGTTTGTTACAGTAAACTAAAACTGAAATGGAAACTTAAAAAAGAAGAAAGAAAAAAACATTCTCGTTGCAAACAGAAAAAAAAAAAATCAGCTAGTTTACAAGAAAATGTTTGATGTAATCAAATAACTGAACTAAAAATTCAGTTATTTTCTCAAACTAAGAAAAACAACCAAATTACTAGAAATTCAACTAACATGAAAATGGAAAATACAAAAGTATAAATTATCCAAAATATTAATAAAAAACTATAATAGAATCTCAATTATATTAAGATAACCATGCAACACACGTTGTCTGAACGAGATAAATTTATAGACAATAAAATTCATTTAAAAGTACATTTATAATATAAATATATTTTAATCAACTAAAATTGAATTGAATTAAAATTAGGTGATTTTTTATTAGTAAAACTGACTAAAAGTAATGCATATAACATGATGTAATATACTGACTAAATGTAGAGGATATTTCCATTTTCAAGAAAAGCTGACAGAAAAAAAAAAAAAAAAAAAAAAGCTAAACAATTTTAACTGTGTGCCCATTCTGCCCAATTTAATTAAATATTTTATTGTATACCTTTATATATTTCAATGTGTTTGTATAGTATGCTTCAATATAAATATTGTTCCAAAGCAAGTTTATATTCTGAATCACAGAAAGCCTAACAAAACCTCCAGCAAAACACCTTGAGATGCTCCCAAAGAAAAGACCTTGAGGAGAACAAGGATCAGGGCTGAACAAAAGATGCAGGACAATTTCTTTGGCATTCACAAGAAGCATTCCCTGATGTGAACCATACAGTACCTCAAACATCGACTTGAGTTAACCCGAAGAGTGTGTGCATCGCAAATGTTCATAAGTTTGACAAACATCGATAGACAGAGCAAGTTCAGCACTGCAGCTCCTCTGTCTGTAGGAGTGTGTGTCCTAAAAGAAGATGAACCACGCCGAATAATCAGTGATGTTCAGAAGACTTACAGAAACCCCTGGAACAAGCTAACATCTGTGAGGCGTGTAGGATATGTCAAACAGAAGAACAGTGCTGATGTGAGGACATCGGAGAGGAAACATGCACGTGTGATCTTCACCAAAGAACAGCTGGTGAGATGTTCACAGAACAGATTCACAATCACACTGTCTAGATAAAAACACTGTGTGTGGAGGAAAAACACACAAGACCAACATCAAATGGCAAAAAAACTGAGAGATGTACTGCTTCCTCAGGGCCTGGACAGACTGATGTTAGATGATTGTTCATCAGGATTTTTTATTTTTCTTTAGAAACCCCTGAAGCAGATTTGACAAACAAGTTTCCAAGATTAAAATGAACAGAACTGAATGATCAGAGTGAACTGTCAGCAATCAATCTCAAACCAGATGGTTGATCGTTTCTATATTATCACCCAGATCTCATCTGCTAAATTCCACTATACGGCATAAAGATATTACGATATTCTGAATATTACCATAATTAATATCAAAGCTGCTTCAAAACAATGTGCACTGTTAAGCTCTGTACAAATCTGATCTTCACTGTATACTGTATATTCAGTGCTCATGCACTGATCTTATATGATCTTTGGTTGGAACAGGACAGAAAACAGCCTAGTTCTGCATTTAATGTGTTTTGATTAAAAAATCTTGATCACATTATAAGTGAAACTCGGAGAACAGAACATAATAATAATAATAATAATAATAATAATAAAGGCAGTTCATGAAACCTTAAAGAATTAAAGCATTTATTTATTGGCATCATTGGTTCCATTAACGCCCATAGAATCTTTTAATCCACAAAAGTTTATTTGCAGTGTAAAAAAAAAATATATATATATTCTCATTATTAACATGTTTTTCACAATTAGAAAACATATGGTTCTTTTGAGAATAGATGATTATTAAACTGTTATTTGAGAAACCATAAACGAATATAGTTTCATGCACACGGAAAAAGTAGTGTGCTTTCAAGTATTATTGAATAAAACATTACAAATATAATTTTTAATGTTGTAAAATGAATCAATTATTATATAAATTGATTTCAGTTGCCAGTCTACAGTAGACAACTGTTATTCAGCTCATTTTAGTTTAGTAATTAGTAAACAATCAATTAGCAATCAGTGTAGTAATCTTCAGTTCAATTACATCATGGATTCAGCAAATACTAGAAGAGCACTATCCAGTCTCATTATCCAGATCAGATCTGGTTCTCATCTGATCGTGTCTGTGCAGGTAAATTGATAATATTACCGAGTACGAGTCGTCTTATGAGCAAGCATAATATCTGTAACACACATTTGTCCAGAGACGATGATGAATTTGTTACAAACTCATGTTTTACAGGAAATGGAAGTAAAAGTTACTGTTATATTGTTAACCCAAGTTCCAGTATTGTTGTTACAAAGTGATCTGGTCTTTAATAACGTTCTTAAAATTGTGTATAATAATAATATATAATAACATTAAACATGTCTCATGGAACTTATATATATTCATTTGGCATTCATCTAAAGTTGAGTGTTAAAAAAGTGTTACTACTTGTTTCAGAAGTAGTGTAGTCCCAATGTTTGCTCACTTTTTATGCCTTGTCTTTATGCAATATAAAAATAATGATTAAGTCATTAAATCTGATCATGTTTAACTCAATAAGTTTATAATGCATAAGTCAGATCCATGTTCCTGCGAGCGGTTCACATCCTCTCTCGTTCTCCAGAAAGTCCTGACTATGGGAACTAAAATCTTGAGTGAAAACCCAAATAAGTCTGCTTCTCTGGAGCTCTCACATCGAGCCTCAAATCTCAGCAGCAGTTTTTGACATTCTCATGGTGCACATAAAAATGCTCAGGATGCATCAACAGACTACTGTTCCTGCAGCCTCTCTTTGGGATGGGATATTAACACATGGGGGAGTTAATCTATGATTATATCACTGCAGGGAGGGCATCTGCAGATTAAACACCGCTGTGCATCTTTGCACATGTACAAGTCAAACACACGCAGTCTGTTTTGCAGAGAAGATGGTTATTCATGTGCTGCTGACCGCTGGAAGAGCTGGAGAGGACTGGTCACGTGGTGACAGGAAGTGAGGAGTTCTTACAAGACTTTTAACAAGAAATAAGAACATCAGGTTAAAGCGTTAGATAATGTGGCTCCCTCATCTGGCCAAAGTGATCAAATGCATCTGTTTTCAAATCTCTCCAAGCGTGAAATTCTAAAAAGAAACTTTTTAACACTAATAATCTAAAAAAAAGTACAAGTGATTTCATTCTTAAGATGTAATGATAGTAATAGGTCTGATTTATCAGATGGATCTTGCTGTTCAAATCAGGCACGATGGCAGAAGAGCTCCACAAACACAGGCTAACCACACACACCAACACAAGCTACAGACGACACAACATGAACATCACATTACACTGTAGACGTCTGAAAACATCAGACAGATCAGAAAGTTAAACGAGCTTTGCAACTGCACTTCTATAACAACACTATACTATACTATACTGTACTATACTACTTCTATAACACTATACTATACTATAATTCACTATACTGTGCTATACTATACTACTTCTATAACAACACTATACTTCACTATACTACTATAACAACACTACACTATACTGTACTATACTACTTCTATAATAACACTATACTATACTACACTACTTGTAGAACAGCACAGACACTGTTTGTGTTGACTAACAGACTGGTCTTCTTCATGAGCTCCTTGTGTTTCCGGGTGTACTCTCGCCTGCTCTTTGTCAGCAGCATGATCTGCATGAATCTTCACGGCTGTCAGCAATAGTGTTTCCTGCTCCACTCTTTCAAATCTTAAATAACAATATACACAGTTTTGTGTAGCTTATACATTGAAGACATGTTTATCAGTGAATGTTTGTTTGAGCGATGTTTGAACGAGCTGAATACAAACTATATAGATATACAAAAAAGCTGTTTTTCTTGTGTTAGTACTTTTATTTCCATATATTTTCATTTTAGACAAAATGTCCTTCTGAGGAGGCACAATTGCAGTTTAGACCAGTTTTATATCTCATTTGGTTTCATATTTGCGTTTTTCTCGAGGCAGAGAGAGCAGCTCAGTTCTATTCAGTTCAAGCATTTGATTTTCAAAAACCCTAAATTACAATTAATAACCCTTAATTACAAATACATTTGTATTATAAAAACCTGTTCGTAACCAAATCTGCAAACCCTCCACGCATGCACACATCTGCTGGACACCCATACAGGCTTCTCCAGTGATCCACTTCATTCTTAGTGTCAAACCAAATTAAATTAAATTAAATTAAAAACAACCAAGCACGTTTTTAGGCATATACCAATATGGTAATTAACCAACATAATCTAATATATATAGTTTAAACTAAATTTGTTATAAATGTTATATGCTTAGCTCAGGATAACTCAAGATATTCAAAGATATGCACCTTATTCACTACATGCCCCATTAACTCAACACTAAAACATCTACAGGCGTATTTGCAGAAATGACAGAAGATCTAACGTTATTTCAGTCACAGATGAGGCAGTTTTCCAGCAGAAATATCATGAAAAATTAAAGTATAGCATCAAGTACAGGATTCTGACTCATCTTTCACATTGCAAACACATGGATTCACATCAGTCTGTTGTCTAAAGGTGTTTTTAAAGTTTTTTTCATGATGCTTCTCATTTTGGATATAAAAGTAAACCTTGGTTTTATTCTGTCCCCCCCTAACCCTGATGCGAATCAAATCCAGAAAATAGTTGAAGATATTTGTTCCATTAAAACAGTTTAACACAATTCATACAGACTGAACGTAACCATTTAAAAACCTTAAAGCGATATGGACCGTCTTATTTGTGCGCATCTTATGTCTTAAAGAAATAGTTCACACAGCAAAAACATCTGTTAGAATTGATTCACCCTAACAAAACTATTTAATAAATGGAAAAGAAAAGGAAAACAACAATAAAAAGCATTGTCCAGGAGTTAATGATGAGATAATGGTCTAAACGCAAAGTGTAAAGCTGACGGCGCAGGTGTGTCAACAGAAAAACGGTTTCTGGAATGGGTTGTCCCTATTCTCTTAATAAGTAATGGGCGTAACATTCAATAAACAAATCAGAGTGTCATCTCCCATTCCCTTTAAGAGCAAGATACACTCGCGCCATGGCAGATCTCGATTTATATGGCAGAATTTGTTGGCAGAAAAGCAGAACGCTTCTCAATCAAAGAAACCGATTTGCCGTGCGTGAAGTTAAAGTGCGTGAGCAGATCATCTACAAGTCAAGCAGGAATCCATTGCGTCACATTGTGCCAGGTGTATGATAGAGCCCTATGAGTGAACTATTCCTTTAAAACGTCTTGTTGCAGAACAAGGATTTAAAAACAGCTTAAAAAACAACAATCAGAATCATTAATTCATAAATTAGATGGATGAGATCTATAATCTACAGCTCAGCCTGAAGAGAGGAGCATACAGTAGGCGTTTCTCAATGTCAAGGAAGGATCCTCGGAAGCCAGAATTTCGAGGATGCTATGTCATCCGTCGAAGGACTGTTCCAATGTCGAGGATCCTTGGAATTTCAACCAAGGACTGAGTCCTTTGTTCGAAAAATATTGCATACACAGGAAAGGATGCATATGTGTAGCCTTCGCGCTCTTAAATCACCCACAACCCTATGAGCGCAGCTTTGCTATCTTGTTCAAAAATTTACAAATGTCGAACATTAGCGGAGTCGGAGCGTTAACGGTTTTATTTACGTTACCAAACATTTGTTATAATTGTAGTAAATAAAAGTAAAGTTTAACGTTTAAATGCCAGTAAAAATGACTACCATATTGATATTGTAAATTATACAAATACAAATTACGTTATTGATGGCTAACTGACCCGGACCTGTCATTTAACAATTGTTAGCTTGATTGCGTCACCGGCATTTCTTTTATAAATAACTAGTTAAGTTGTCCAAAGTAATTAAAAGTTAATATTATACCATTATACCATTCACAGCGTTATTCAAACGGACCTTTTTACTGACGTAATGATGCAATTACGTGCACTTGCTAGCCTGTTCCATTTACGTGTTCTCCGAATGCTAAAGGGGAGTCTCGCCTAGCCTCTGAAGGAAGTGACTTGGAAGGACCAGTCCTGCCGAGGAAGTACCCTTGACATTGAGAAAGGCCTAGTCATTGAGATCCTCTCCTGACGGGTTTGGCATTCAGACAGTGTAGTGAGAGACTCTCCAGAAATAATATTGTGGAAGTGAGTGCAGCTTCAAGAGGGGGCCAAAGGGACAAGGTCAAGAGGTCAAAGTTCAGCTGACCACCCGGATGCCGAAGTATTTCTTCAGCTGCTCCAGGAAGACGAAGGTCAGGACCGTGTGAGGAATCAAGCGGATCCCAGCGGGAACTAAACCCTGTCGCGTGATTGGACAGAGGGAAACGCGGTCAAAGAAATGACCAGTTATGAAAAAGATGACGCAAAATAAATCAAGTCTGGTACCTTGTAGAAGGCCAGTGGTCCCAGTTTGGCAGTTTCACTCAGGCAGTGGATCACACCCTGATATACAAACATGAATTTGACAAATGAGCAATAAAGAGCAGATGGTGATCAGAGAGAGAGAGAGAGATGAAACTCACTCTGTATTCTCCTTTAGAGTTCATCAATCTTGTCTTAATTACATCCAGCGGCTGGCAGAGGAACGTCGCACAACCTCCCTGAACAGAGAATATATATTTATATATTTAAACATTATTAATGAAATTAAAATATAATTACATATTACATATATTATATATATACATTGTTATATATGTTTGATGACAAAATATAAACATTAATAAAAAATTAAGCTATAAAATAAATATAATAATATTTTATAATAGTTTAAATAAAGTTATAACATGATTCAATTTTTTTTTTTTTTTTACAAATGTTATATAAAATAAAATTTGTTGGCTTAATTTAAAATATAAATATATATATATATTTATATGTTAAATTAAGCCAACAAATTTTATATTATTATATATTATTAAAATGCTAAACAGCTACAATTAAGTAAATATTAAATGATTGCGACCAAATAATCACTCATAAAGAAAGTAAAAACTAGTTGTCCATTAATGGTCAGTTAAGAAGAATTTTCTTTGATTTGCCAATCAGAGGCTTCGTTACTCACAGCGATGAAGCTGGACAGGAAGTGTGTGAGTATATTGTCTCCCATGAGTCCTGTGCCCAACACCAGCTGCTTGGCCTGATCATAACATGCCAGCTGACACAGAGAGACACGCTCATGAACACCTTCGGGGCTTTAATCAAACCTGATCAAATCTGAAAGCCAAAATGCTCCTCACCTGTCCGACAGTGACCAGGGCTCCTCTGCTGGACGCCATAGTGGCTCCCGAGAACAGCTTCCTGGTGCCCTCTGAGAGAAACAGGTGTTCAGAGAGACACATTCAGACATCTGCAGAAGATAAAGACTGAGAGAGACCCTGAAATGTCTTCACCTTCCCGCCAGACCCTGAAGAGTCCGTCCAGCGCGTGTTTATAGCTGCGAGAGACACAGTTGGGATTCAGATTACTCAGGTTAGGAGCGTCCGGAGGGACTTTAGATCTAGACTCACTCACTTTCTCCTCTGATCTGCAGGAAGCTTCATATCGTTCTGCATCCTGTGGAGATCAACAACACCAAACACTCACGCTGGGCCAGACGAGACCGAAACACAAACACAGCACTCACACAAACCCCACAATACACACCGAACGTTAACCAGATCTGCAGGAGTCCCGATGAAACCGCCGGTGAAGCCTGTGGAGCACAACGCAAAACGTGTTTAGCAATGTATGCATTAGGGTTAATATCGTTAACTCAAATAAAACATGTACAACAACTCAAACTAGAACTGAAATGAACAAATTATTATAAACTACATAGACAGCTTTTGAAGAAATAAAGTAACTTTTTCCTCACAATTCAGATTTTTTTTTTTTGCAGTTCTTAAAAAAAAAATAAAAATAGAATTTTGAGATTTAAAAAAAACTATTTGCATATAAACTCGCAATTCTGAGAAAAACATTAAGTCATATCTGCAAGATATAAACTAAGAATTAAATATAACAAACTAACAATTCTGAATTTACATCTCACAATTGTTTTTGTTTTATAAATATACATTAAATGATTTTTTCTTTTTTTTTTAAGAATTTATTTCTTGCAATTTCTGAAAAAAAAAAGTTAACTTTATTTTTTTATTCAATGGCAGAAGTCTTCATACATATGAATAAAGAGAGAAAACAAAACACAAGTACTTGAAGTTTAACTAAAAACACACAACACTATACTGAATGCAGGTTAGATAATAAACCTCTGTGTGTGTGTGTGTGTGTTACCTCCGAAGGCGCCCAGCAGCACTTTCTGATAGAAGGGCATGGGTCCCTGATCACCGCTGCCCATCACGTCTCTGACCGTCTCATAGATGGCAAACCTGGTGAGAGAATAGGACATCTGCAGAGACACACACTCTGGTTAGCATTATACCAGGATTTCATCATCTTCAGTGTTCAAACCTGATCCTAAACAATGATTAACCACTCAACACTATCTTAATCTCACGCTTGATCTGCTTAATTGCTCGAGTGGACTTTATCTGAAGAGCTGCTGTATATGAGCTGATATATGTGCAATGCAACACTTTCATGAAGAAGACTTGCTGAATAAAGATTTCTGTTACATGCATCACAGCTTTCAAGATGTTAAACACAATCTAATTGTAACCAGCTGCATTAGAAATGCATTTGTTTATTGATATCATTAGCTACATAAAACATTGACACTTTCTCCGGAGAACATGTCCACCTGTTTCCTCTCGTTTTTGTAAAATACTCAAACAAATCAAAACATAAAAGTGTATTGGTCAAATTTGTGCAGTGTCACGGTGAAGGTGTTCATTTAATCAGTTCTGCAGATCAGATTGCGTCATCGGTGCGGTTTGACAGCTTTTGTTGTTTTGAGTTCAAGCATGACGATGTATTTTCAGCATGTGCAGGGGTTTGTGTGCGTTTCTTCACGAGTCACGTCCTCAAACCATGTCTGATGCTGATCTCATGGATCTGACCTGTCTGCAGAGCGAGGCGCTGAGGCCGTTGTAGAGCGCCAGCACACCGTCGTTCTTCACCACGTGCATGGCCATGCCCAGCATCCTCATCTTCACCTCCTGCTGCGTCTGCAGGTGCACCTGTCAACACCAGCATCATTAACACCACCATCACACCAGCAATACCAGGACATCTGCACAAAACATCCACACCATTGTGTTCGGGAGTTTCTCTTCTGCTCAGCAAGACACACTTGTTTGATCAAAACATGCAGTTAAAGCAGTTAATATTATTACAATTCAAAACAACTGTTTTCTATGTGATTATGTGTTCAAATGTAATTTATTTCTGTGATGCTCCGCTGTATTTTCAGCATCATTCCTCCAGTCTTCAGTGTCACATGATCTTCAGAAATCAGAATAATATGATGATTTACTGCTCGAGAAACATTTCTGATTACTATCAATGTTGAAAACTGATGAATACTTTTATGGAAACCGTGATACATTTCATTTTTCAGGATTGACAGATGAAGTGAAAGTTCAGAAGAACAGCGTTTATTTGAAATGGGAAACTTTTGAAGCATTATGAATGTCTTTAGTGTCACTTCTGACCAGTAGAAGCCAGCCTTGATGAATAAGTGTGTGTAAAAGCTGATTATACCATGTTCACTTGAGCATGAAATACCTGTTGCAACATGCAACAATTTGTAACAAAAGCTTAACGTTGACAACAGCGCACACACACACACACACACACACACTCTGTGAGACCAACAATAACTCCTCATGTCTGTCTGTTCAGAGACTGTAATTGTATAATAATGCAGCGCCGTGTGTGTATCTGTCTGGACTCTCATTAAGCACAGATCTCTGAAGGCCAGCCGGTGACCTTCACGTCAAGCGGCTCTTCAGAAGTGTGTGTGTGTGTGTGTGTTATGCTGCTTATCTGTGGCTCTTGTTTTCGTGGAGAGCAGACAAACCTGAGATACTTCAGCCTGTTATCATCACAGAGAAACACGAGAGCACAGAGAAAGTGAAGAGGACGAGCGTCTCTCAGCGATCAGAGAACCGATCGTTTAGGAAATCATTCATCCGTGTCTCATTCATTCAGGCCACCTGATACTCGTCTCTGTGAGACTTTTGAGAGAAAACCAAAGTACAACTACACCCTTAAGAGCAGAGGGGCACTGGAGGACAAACAGAGACACAAGACAATCAAAGTCCACCAAACCAGAGCCGACTGGACACACACACACACGTGTAACTCGTGAGGAATCTGGACTGCCGGCTCTCACTCACACACACACACACACGTACTCTGATGACAGTGAACTGATTTCCTGAAATCCCTCTGGCCTTGAACATGAACACACCACACTCAGGACAGTCACAAGATCTCCTGTAGAGGACGCACATGAAGCACTATCACCCGTTCCCGCTCTCACGTCTGTGTTTGTTTCTGTGAACTAGAGAGCGTTCAGGTCTGTGGTGTCCTTCAGAGCGCTCTCAGGACTTTACAAAGGGACCTCTGTCCAGTAATAATGTGATAACACTCATTCAGTTGGTTTAGTTATAGAGGATAGACATCACATGAGGCTGTTCAACTCGGTCCCAAACCAGACCACAAGCTAGCATTCAACTACAGGCTTGTCAGTATATATTTATATATATATATAGAGAGAGAGAGAGAGAGAGAGAGAGAGAGAGAGAGAGAGAGCAGTGCAGAATGACTGTCAGGCAACATATTCTGCAAACATATAATAATGAAATGTGGAAAATTAGAAGTTCATAAAATTGCTTTAAATTGAGACTTATTTGACACAATATTAAATAAAAATGCATAATATTTGAAAGACATATCTGACAAAGTGGTGGATTTTGGAACAAACTTCTTACAAGGATTTATATGCAGATATTAAAATGGCCGAATATCTGATTTCACTCCTGGATGTATAATACTCAATGTAATTTAATGAGGCTGTCTTTAACAGACAAACTAATAATCTGATTTATCACTTACAAATATCCATCAGAATCTGGAACAGACACGTATATCCAGTACCTAATATTATGCTGAATGGCCAACAATATTCAAAATGATTTCACAAGCCTGTCTGTGCAGTAATATGAGGATGACGTAATCAAAATGGCACGTTCAAGTTATGACAAAATATTCGTCACATTTTGACTTAGCTGTCAGTAGATTTTGGAAGAGACTTGTATCTTAAGTATTATTATGTTGATATTCTTAAAATAGCCTATTATTATTATTATCATTGTTATTATTATTATTTGTTTAGCATAATTATTAGTTTGTCAGTAGGTTTTGAAAATTGATAAATTAAAATTGTTATTTTAATAGTGTTAAAGTGGGTGAATATTATCGGTCTGGACGAATTATTGCTCTCTCACTAATCATGAGATCATATTTCAATAAAAGAGCAGCCTGTCCTTAAACATATTTATGAATTGTCCAATTGAGGAAAGCTTCCTCAAACTCAAACACACGAGCTGTGCTGGCAGCTGAGGGGAAGATGAAGAAGATGAAGAGGAGGCCACTCAAACATCAGCCCTCGAGAGCGTGCTATGCGCGTCCACGCGAGCGTCTCACCTTGACCAGGTCCAGCGGGTGCGTGCAGCAGGCGGCTCCGCACGACGCGATCCCACCGAAGTACCAGCGCGACATCCGTTTCTCCGTCATCTCTACGGTTACCGTTAATTTCTCTCTCTCACGGTCTGTTTGGTTGCACGCGACGCGCTCTATCCTGACCTGCGCACTGCACACTGCGGACTGCGTGTGTGGATGATCTCGCTAATCTACCGGTGATTCGCGAGACATTCTGAGTGCGTGGCGTGCGCGGATAAACAAAGTTCACGAGCAGCCAATTGCTCGCGCGGAATCTGGTACGGCCTCCCGTTGCATCGGTCGGATCCACCTCTTATCGACACACACACATCACAGTGCACACAAAAAGAGAAACTCGCGCATCCGACTGCTCGGCGTTCATTGAGAACGAGCTCTGGACTCTTAAAGAGACAGTACCTCTGGAATAATAGACAGAGAGCGCTGAATTACTGCTCTGCCACTTTAAGAACAAACACTTCCTCATTCTCGCGCAGCTTCCAGAGCCACTTCACTTACACATATGAGCTGCTGGATGAACACGTTTAGTTAGACAATACACGTTTGTTCTTGAGAACAATACATATAACTTTCGAACTGACTGAATGAGTATCTCTTTATAGTGTCCATTTATGATGTATAATAACAAACACTTATAATATCAAAATAATCTTTGTCAAGGCAAGTTTATTTATATAGCACATTTCGTACACAATGGTAATTCAAAGTGCTTTACATAAAAGAAAGTAAAATAATAATTAAGAAAAATAATAACAAGAATAAAACAAGCAATTTTAAAACTTTTATTATTATTTAAAAAAATACTTATTTAAAATAAATTTAAAACAGTTAGAAAATGATTTTACGTAAAACAAAATAATAATAATAAAAAAAAAGTGAAAATATAGTGCAATCAGATTGGACATTGCACAGTGCTCATTCAATAAATAATAATAATAATAATAATATATATATATATATATATATATATATATATATATATATATATATATATATATATATATATATATATATATATAGTGCGTGGCTATATATATATATATATATATATATATATATATATATATATATATATATCAATGGATACTGTTCACTGAAAGAACATTCTCATAATATAAAGAACTTTTTGTGGACTGGAAATGTTCTATATATAAGGTCCCTCATGGAACCATCAACGTATTTATTTTTTGAGACTGTGGGATCTTGAAGGCTTGGGTTTGACTGTCTTCTTGTGGACAGTTGCAGTAATACAGCTACTGTGGCTGAATCATCTACTGTAGTTACTTCTTCCTTAAACCACCAGGGGTAGCATATGAACCCGCTTTAGAGCCAACAAACATGCCTGCAGGGGTCACTAATGCATCTGTAGTACTGATGTTGATGAATTCCTCCTCCTCTGATCTGGTCTGTTTTCATGCAGGGCTTCTGAAGGAGTTCTGTGGGACACAAGCTCGTATTCCACACGATGACATCATCAGAGCAACAGAGGACACTCTGTGTACGGTCCCTGTCCTGTGTTCTGCTATTGTGTCGTGTGATCCCTGTCAGCGTGTTCATGCACACGTGTAAACACACGTCAACATGCAGCCAACCTACATCATTCTATTACGTTCATTAGACAAATAATGCAGCATAACACATCACTAAATAAATCACATGAGATATAATCATTTATTATACTGGGAATTGAAGAAAGACAAAAACAATAAGTGAGGCAGTGATTCAACAACAAAATCCGAATAACCTAACTACTGACCTTCATATAACACATACAAAATCCTTCAGAAAACAAAATAAGCTTCTAAAGTCTTGTAAATGTATTCAGATACACAATTCAGTGTATGCTGGATTCAGGTTTCTTATCCAAATGGACTTTCTGAAAACAAAATGACGTCAGTTACCTTCAAGTTGTTCTAAAGCAATTTTGTTTCATCCTTGCACATGAAAAGCACCAGACAGCTCTTTTCCACATTAAAACAAGTTGTCGAGTTTCAATTTTGAAAGTGTCACAAAAGTATCATAACATTATCTATAACTCTTTTTGTGTTGTGAATAAGCTGTATACTGTATGTTTATAATGTGCCATATTGAAAACCAAATACAAATGTCTATGAAAATGGATAATAAAGAAGAAACAAGAAATCTATAATTATGCAAATTCTCCTTTCGTGTTACACAGAAAAAATATTGAGTAAATGATAATATTTCTGCAGATTAAAGGAGAGCACACGGACACAGTTTATCCAGGCGGATGTCTTTTACGCTGTCTTACACAAAGACCTTCTCCGGTTTGCTCTCTGCTGTGGATGGAGGGTTTCCTTTGGCGCCTTTTCCGAAAACAGGCACAGCTGGAACTCCAGGGGAGGCGGAGCCTAAATACAACAAAGCCCCGCCCACCAGCATCAGCACGGTCACGCCCCATCCCAGGTAGAGCGCTGGTCCGAGTTCTCGTTTAAGCGGTGCGGCGACATTCGGGTCGTAGAAATCTCGTATCACCACATACGCTGTCCAACACACCGGCAAAAGGAAGAAAAATGCAGCCGCGAGGAAGAGCGCCGCGCCGACCTGCCCCAGTCGAGCTTTGGTCTCGTGCGCGTCCCCCAGGCAGCGCGTGCACTTGAGCCCGGTCACGCTGAGCATGAGCGCCAGCAGACACAGGAGCAGCGACAGCACACACAGGGCGCGGCACATCTGGGCGGAGCCTGAGAGGGCGAGGCCGGAGTCATAGACTTTACACTGCAGACGGCCCCACTGCGACAGACACGTCATCCACAGCCCCTCCCACAGCACCTGAGACACCACCAGCTCGTCCCCCACGAACGCCGACACACGCCACCAGGGGGCGACGCACACCAGGATCCCGAACACCCAGCCTGCCACGCCCAGGACCAGACCCATCACCTGAAGACCTGTGTTTGCCATGACTGATCGTCAACCAATGATTTATTCACTCTGGAGAAGACAATGCAGTTTTGAAAACAGGAATGATTGATTGATTAATTTTTTTATTTTTTATTTTACATCCTCAATTAGGTTTGTAAAACAGTTTTATGAAAATGTTTATGTCTGCAGTGCCATTTCAGAAAATAAATTACATTTTCAAATATTTTTTAAATATTTATTTTATTTATATAATGCACATTAATACAGTGATCTAAAAATAAATTAATAAACAATAGATTCTAAGTTTATTGCCTTACTGTTAAGTTTTGCCTCTATTTAGTTAACTATGTTCATAATAACAATAAAATTGTCCAACATCACTACTGTTGTAAATATTTTAATTTAGTACATTAAAAAAACTTTTTTATTAATAGAATCAAAAGTATGCATTATTAATTTTTGCATAATAATTATTAACTAGGGTGAATATTTCTATTAAATACAAACATCATAGCCACTAACATTATTACATTATTAATTTGAAAATTATGAATTTCACTGACTGTTAAACAAGAACTGCTCAAGTAAACTACTGTTCAGTAACTCTTGAAGTTCCATTAGTTAACACACTAGTTAATGCATTAACTATCAATAATACATTTATTTCAATGTTTATGTAACATTTGTTAATCTCAGTTAATAAAATAAAACATTGTTAATTCATGTTATATTAAATAATATTAACAGATACAACTTTTGATTTTAAGAATGTGTTAGTAAATAATACAATTACCATTAATTAAAATTAATTCAGAATAAATACTTTAGAAGTCTTCGTAATTGTTAACAGCATTTGAATAACTAATGTTAAGAAAATTAATCTTTATTGTGAAGTATTACCAAAATCTTTTCACCTTTTAAGAAACAAAAGCATTCTGTATGAACTCTATTACTAAAATTAACAGCAAAAATAACAGCAATATATATATATATATATATATATATATATATATATATATATACATAAACACTTCAGAGGTATAATTCAAAGAAATGATTTCACAAGAAGAAGTACTTACAGTGTCTGAGGAGCGTCTGTGTGAGTGTTGTGCTGTTGTTGGACTCTCATCTGTGTTTGTAGAAACACTCTCTTTGTTCTTATGAGTGGGAGTAAATCAGCATCTGAGTGCCAGAAAATATCAGCTCATAATTATCTCCACACACACACACAGCATAAATACAGCATGCACTTATTCAAACACCCACACACACACACTAACAGAGGCAGTCATGCAAACATATGCACACACACTACTACATACAGTGTACTGTATATTCATTAGAAAGCCACATCGCAACTAGACACACGTATGTTTTTCTGTTCACACCAAAGCAGTAGGTGGCAGTATGGAGTCACAGACACCATTCAGCAAATTCAAAACTATTATCATTGTAAGAACTTACTGTAAAGGTTGTATATGTGACCTTTCTCAATAACATTCACATGCTACTTGACATTATTCTGATTATCAATCCTAAATAATTTCCTTCCAATTTGCCACTATTCCAGAAATGTGAATCTGTTTGTTGACATTTTAATCTTACAGTGTACTAATATGACACACGAATGGACAAGACTAAATAAACATAGGTCCAGGTCGGCCACTTTGGACGACAAAAACAAACTGCATGGATAAAATGTCATCAACACATAGGCCTAATGAAAGGTAAGTCTAAATGAAATAAATGAATGTGATACAAAATATAATATAGCTAGTTTAAAGGGTACATATCATACACAGTTTCGCCTAATCTCATGTTAATCTTGAGTACCTATAGAGTAGCACTGCATCCTTCATATATCCAAAAGTCTTTCGTTTTATCATATTTGTGAAAGAGAATTACAGCTTTCCGATTCTTTCCAGAAAAAGCCGAGCTCCTGGAGGTGTGTTGTGGGTGGAGCTAAAATACTGATGTTTTGTGTTGTTTCCATTAAAATAGATTCACTTATGTGCTGATTTCCAACAAAATACAGAAATCTGATGCAGTTGTACTTACATAAATGTGGTCTTTTATCTCAGGGACGGCTCTATGTTTTAATAGCAAATGATGTGCAAATCCAGCGTCGACCTGGGCCTTGTTTATAAAACTTTCGTCACTGATACACTTGATACACTCCGTTGCTGCCCCAGAAAAACAAACTGCATCCACTGTTTATGTAACGCTGGGTTCTTGGTAAAGCTGAACACTGTAAACCTTCCCTCACATCCAAAAAACGCACTTATTTCGAGGCATTCTCGAAAAAAATCCTATGCAGCGCTGCGGATGATTTTGAAGCGTGTTGATATGAGCGGTCTCGCTCTCCTCTGGTCAACATGTGCGCGGGTGCGATTTTCCGTGAGAAATGCTCATATAAGAAAAAGAGAAATTAATTATAAACTGTGTTTTTTGTTTCTTGTAGTTGACAATACGTTTTCTAAATCCTGATCCTGCTAAATTTTTGTTGAATGTGATTTCACCAAGTACACAAGTACAACATCCCATTTAGCCAATCAGATCTGAGGGATGCATCTTCAAGAAATGCCAGTTTTATGCTTACAGTCAGATGTTAGATGCTTCTATGCCCTTGTTATTCATTTCTCTCTGATAGGAATGGGTGGGGTTAGGTTTAGGAGTATGGATTTGGTTATTTTTGGACCATAATTTTGATGCAGGATCATGTCTTGTTACTTGGCAAAATCACAGCGACCTAAATGGTTGACCATTACTGTCCAATCCCACCCATTTTTTTGTAAAAGTAAAACTATGGTTAATTTTCATAAGAGATGTGAATTTTAGTTATGGAAATGACATATTCTGAGTTTTGATATTTAAGAGATGGTCGTGTTTTTGACTGGCCATTGGGTCAGTTTTGACATGCAGACCGGAGCAAGAAATCAAGTTTCAGTTAATGCATCTGTTTTTCTTCAACTATCAGTTTCACAATCATTCTAACGCTAATGACTTCTTCTGAGGTGAATGGCTTGCTTCTATGCCACGCCTTTTTTTTTAAATAAATGAAAAATGTAGACAGACAACATTTGGCTGAGCATTATAAGCTCTGACAACATGATAATAAGTGTAGATTTACAACCTAACAGACCTCAGAGGATCTACAATAAACTAGTATACCAACGAGATATTAAAAAGAGAATAAAAAAGACAGAAAGAAAACAGGAAATATTTTGTTACAGTATGTTCAGTATGTGTTCATACATCTTTTCTCACAAAGTTAACTGTCCCGAAAAGCTGCAAATAAGCATCCATTATTAAATCTGTTCACATTACTGATGTTTTGGAGTATTGTATTGGGGTTGGCTGCTCATCTATTTGAACTAAGAAGAGAAAATGCATCTTTATCTTTGAAGTTTTATGTTATATTATTGCAAGATACAAGCAACTTTGAATTACTATGATTTCAATGTGATTATATATTTCCATTTTTTCTCCACATTTGTATATGTATTTCTACCTGTTCTTGGGAGATACCTAATTATTCTACCTTTGGTCTGATACATGACCTTTGAAACGGACTAATCTGACAAAGCACTGACAGACAATAAGGACCAAGCAAACATTGGTAGGCCACGGACAGGTTCGGGTGTCAGAAAGGAGCCACTGGGCGGTCACAAATAGTTTGGATCATATCTGGAGTCAGTGTAGACAGACGTCTTGTGTTAGTTTCACACAGACAAAGATGGAGGGACTGTAAACGACAAAGAGAAACTCTGACATGATGGCATCAGCATATAAAGGTCAGTCTAATGTAATACTCACAGAATACAGCTAGTTTAATATCATTCAGAGAAATGAATTATGTATTGTGCTTTCTGCTTCTGGTAGTTGACAGCACTAATCAGAAAGTAAATCTAAGAAGTCTAAAGTCTGAAGTCTAAGTAAACATGGGTGGGTCACAGACAAAAGAACATACAGCAGTACTGCAAGCTATACTTTCAGGTGTGACAATGGGTGACGCTGGCATTTGTTTTAGAGCATGAGGAAGTGTAGACACATTTCTTGTTCCAGGTTCACACGGACAAATACAGAGAGACTTTAAACTACAAAAACAAACGACAAGATACATAATGGAATCAGCATATAAAGGTCAGTCTAAAATGAAATAACCTGATTTGATACTCACAGAATACAATTTAGATGCCATACTGATGAAATGTATTTTATTCTGTGCTTTCAGTTTCTGGTAGTTGACAGCACTAAGCAAATCAGAATGTAAATAATGAAGCTAATGTTCAGTACCGAGTGCCCATGTTACAACCTTCATTGAGTACATTTAGAATGTGGGTCTCTTAATACCTTTTCTAGAAGTCAGAGTATCATGTTTAACATACAGTATGATGTTGTGATAGTGAGAGTTATGTCATCTGTATTCTGTGTCAAGTTTAAACAAAAGGAATGTGACACAGCCGGTCAAATGTTGTTTTACAGTCAGTCATGCATAATATCTGTATTCACACTCCACTAACCTGACAAGTTAAAAATAGCAATCCATTATATAATCTATTTAGAACTGACACTATTGATGTATCTGTGTATTATATTGGCGTTTAAAGGGATTTAAATGTTGGCTGCTCATCTTTGTGCTGCAGCTTGAAGACGGCAAACATGCTCTGTTGAAATGTTGAAATCTATATTTGTAACTATAGATTAGGTGTAAGGGAACAATATGCAACATTTGTAGAATAAGGGGAAAATTCTAAAGCATTCATACTGTAAGAATTTTATAACTAAAGGGCACCTATTCTGAAATTATGTGGCATGTATCACACACAGATTGAAATTTTCAGCGTAAGCATAACTTAAGGCTGTATGTACGTGAGGGTAAACGGAAACAATGTGCAATGTTTAAAGGATACGGAGGTAATGACATGGAAAATGAAAAGTATTTATACTGTTAGTATTTCATAAGTACCACAAATATGTGATGCAGTATGTTTTTACACTACATACTGGGTACTTATTGTATTATAATGGGATATTTATATGTATGAAAGTTAATCTGATGAAAGAGCATTGCATTTGGTCATCTCGGCAGCGAGCTCATCAGCAGCATCGTCCCATTGAGATGAAATACAGTGGAAAACTACGTACAGCTGTAAATTATGCTTACACTGAAAATTCCGATCTGTGTATCATACATACCATGTAATTTCAGAATAGGTGCCCTTTAGTTATAAAGTACTTACAGTATAAATGCTTCAGAATTTAGCAAGTTATTTCCCCCCTATTCCCCAAACATTGCATATTGTTCCCTTACACCTATGAGTGTGGAGGTAGACAATAAATAGGTAAGCTGTAAATTCTGTTTAATTATGCAGGCTGTAATCTAAAGTGTTACTGAAATGTTTCAAGTAGTCATACAGTTAATAAAGCAAGCAGTTGGTTAGTCAGCTATAGTTGGCTAGTTGTTTGGATAGTTACATAGCTAGTTAATTAGTTTTGGCTAGTTAACAAGTTACTTTGTTAGTTTCAGTTTAGTTAGCTAGTTAGTTGGTTGGCTAGTTAACTATTTGTCTAGTCAGTTTCACGAGTTCACACTTACATATAATTAGCTGAGGTATGGTATCCGTATTTGGCGTGCTGTCCGGGGAAGGGCTCTGAGCTCGGGAATGGCCTGAACCTAGAGTACCCCCCCTCCCCGTGTAATTATAAAGTGAACTCGAAGTGAGGAGATGGGGTGCGTGGGCTGATTTAATTTTCTGAGAAGTCATCTCGTTGGCAGGCCGGAAGAGCCTGCGTACTCCAATGGGAGCGACTTAAGCATTGGGATGGTAGGCCCTACCGGCTGCAGGTACTGGACTATGTGGTTAGAGGTGCCCGGTCGGTAGGGCTCGAACCGATGCTCAACTGGGGCTCACAGCGCTGGAAAGGTGAGTCCTACGGGCCGATGAGGAGGAGCGTTGTTGTTGTATAGCCCTACTGGCTGATAAGCCCCTGCTATTCATAGGGCGAAGGGCAAACCGAGAGAGCCCATGAAGCCTCCAACTGGAGATTAAGACTCTGGATGACGGACGTCTGGGTCCTCTTGGTTTGGCAGATAAAAAGGTTTTTGGGCTGACCAACAAGAAGACTCTTGTGACATCTGATGGGAGGTTGATACTCACGACATTGGATGGATGAGACTCGCTTGCGGCCAGCAAGTATGTAACCCGACTGGGAGAACTCTCGCCGATGTCTAACGGGAGCACACACATTAGACGGGTAAGCCTCGCCGGACGGGGATAGGAAAGGTAAAGTCGTGTGGCCGGGAGACCCACCTGACGGGGGCTCACACGTTCGAATGGGTAAGTCTCGCCAACCATAGACTGGAAAGTGAGGTTGTCTGGCCAGGAGGCTCTCGGCGACGTTCAACGGGAGCACACATGATCAAACGGGTACGCCTCTCTGACCATAGAAAAGGCAAAGGTGAGTTTGTCTAGTCGGGAGACTCTCGCCAACATCTGACGGGAGATTGTACTCACGGCATCATACGGGTAAGCCTCTCCGGATGAAAGACAGAAAGGTAAAGTAGTGTGGTCAGGAGGCTCTCACCAGCATCCAACAGGAACTTCGTGCTCACTGTATTGGCTGGGTCAGCATTGCAGGCCGTAGGATGGAAAAGGTACGTTTGGGTAGCTATGGGACATTTCCTTGCAGAAATCTGATGGGAGCTTCCTACTAGCAGCATCGAATGGGTAAACCTCTCTGGGCGTAGAAGGAAAGGTAAGTTGTGTGGCCGGGAGGCTCTCGCCGGCATTCGATGGGAGCACGCGCATCGAATGGGTAAGTCTCGCCGGCCGTAGGAAGAAAAGGCAAGGTTTACCTAGCCTGGAAACTCTCACCAACGTCTGATGGGAGCACACACAGCTGGCTGTAAAGTAGAAAGTCTCGCCCACATCTGGTGGGAGCTCTATACTCGCTGCACCAAATAGGGAAGTCTCGACGAATGTAAAAGAGGAAGTAAAGTTTGTAGCTGGTAGGCTCTCGCCGATGTACGATGGGAACACACGACACGGCTTCGGATGAGTAAGCCTTGCTGGCCATAAAATAGAAGATGTAAGGTTGTCTAATCGGGAGGCTCTTGCAAGCATCTGGTGGGAGCTTAATACTTGTGGCACCAGATGGGTAAGTCTCGACGACCGTAAGGGGGAAGTTAAATTTGTTTAGCTGGGAAGTTCTCACTGACGTACGATGGGAGACCCAGCATCGTTCGGGTAAGACTATGCTGGCCGTAAATCGAAAAGGTAAGGTTGTTTTTCCCACAGTTGTATGTATATTTCTACCTTTTTTCTACTTAAGACATAATTGTTTCTCCTTTGGTCTGACACATGACTTAGTTAAAACTAACCTAATTACTTGTTAGTTAGTTGTTACTTACTTAACAAGCTATTAGTTAGTTTTTAGTTAGTGAGCTATCTTGCTAGTTAATTATTTAGCTAGTCAGTTAAACTGTTAAACTAATTCTTTGGTTGCATAGCTGATTAGCTTGTTAGTTTTAGCTAGTTATCAATACAGTTAAGTTTATTTATTTGGGTAGTTAATTAGTTTTAGTTTTGCCGTCCCTTCTGTGTGAACACTGACACAGCACATGGGTGAATAAATGTCTCTGGTTAAATTACAAAGAAAATACCTGGTAATAAAAATCATCTAGAGCTCCAGCTAATGGCATGATCTTTTTCACAGGTGATTCACAGGAGCTGAGGATTGTGCTGCTGGGAGTCTGTGGAGCTGGAAAGAGTTCAACTGCAAATGCAGTACTGGGTCGAGAGGCATTTAAAGAGAGCAGAACCAGAGAGAGTGAGAAACAGACAGGAAAAGTAGAAGACAGAAAAATCTCCATCATCGACACGCCAGGATTCTTCAACACTCAACTGACCGATGAAGAGATGAAGAATGAGATGATGAAGAGTATGTTCCTCTGTTATCCTGGTCCTCACCTGTTCCTGCTCGTCATCAACCTGAAGACCTTCAGAGAGGAGCAGAGGAACCTCGTGGAGCAAGTTCAGGAGAACTTTGGAGCTCAGGCTTTGAAGTTCACAATGGTGCTGTTTGTTGGAAGAGAAAAAATTCCAAATAGACAATGGAAGCTTCTTATAGACAGTAGAAGGTTTCAGGAGCTAGTAGGTCACTGCAGAGGACAATATCATACATTCAACAGTAAAAATGACATTATTCCAACTCACATCACAAAACTTCTAGAGAGGATTGATGAAATCATCAAACAAAATGATGGCCAACATTACGACATTGGCATTTATTTAAGAGTTCCAATAAACTGCATAAAAGGAAAGATGAAACAAGAGAAAGAAATAAAAGTTGAAGCAACTAAACAAGAGCAGATTATAGTGCGGGAGTCGAGTAACATGTACACTGTAAAAGAAAAGGACACAGCAAATGTTGTGACTGAAAATAAAGATTTTATTTCTCATGTGACAAAAATAGAGAGAACTGAATTAAATGTAGACATACACTCTAGAGATCCACAAGAAAACAAGGATGATGAAGAAGAGGTGGTCAAACCACCAGCAAAATCACTGAGAAACTACTTTGAACACAAAGGAGAAACAAATACAGTCCAGAAACCAGAAAAATACAGAAAATGTGACCAGAACAAACAACAGACAGTGACAGAACAACATCCAACCCAAAGAGGTGAGAACAGTTTTATTACACTTTTACCAAATATCATGACATACTTCTGAAAAACTAAACTTGTGTCTTATTTTTCTGCTCTAAAACTATCTGGGCCTCAGTCTCAGAGTGCATCCAGAACAAACACACCAAACCTGGCGAGTGCACAGATCTCAGGATCGTGATGGTGGGGAAAACTGGAGCTGGAAAGAGTGCATCAGGAAACACCATCCTGGGACAGAAAACTTTTAAAGAAGAATTTTCTACTGAATCTGTGACTTTGAAATGCCAAAGGCATCAGCAGACAGTAGAAGGTAGAAACATCTCAGTGATCGACACTCCAGGACTGTCTGATACATCAATCAGTGAAGAACAACTGAAGAAGGAATTAGTGAAGTGTGTAGAAATGTCTGTTCCTGGTCCTCATGCGTTTCTGCTGGTCATCAGACTGGACGTGAGATTCACAGATGAAGAGAAAAACACAGTCAAGTGGATTCAGAAGAACTTTGGAGAAGAAGCTGCACGTTACACCATCGTTCTGTTCACTAGAGGAGATCAGTTAGAAATAACCATAGAAAAGTTTCTGACCAAAAACAAGCAGCTTGGAGAGCTAGTTAAACAGTGTAAAGGAGGTTATCTTGTGTTCAATAACAAAAAAGAAGACAAACGATCACAGGTCACTGAACTGCTGGAGAAGATCGACAGAATGGTGAAGGAGAACGGAGGAGAGCATTACATTAAGGAGATGTACCAGGAAGCTCAGATAAAAATCTGGGAAAAAGAGAAAAAGAAGAGAGAAGAAGAGGAGAGACAGAAGTTGGAAGAGGAGGAAAAGATAAGAGAAGAGGAAAGATATAGACTGAAAAAGGTGGCCTTAATGGGAACAGGTGTAGTAGTGGGTGCAGGAGCAGCAGCTGTAGTTAGTGGAGGGACACTTGGTCCAGTTTTGATCTCAGGAGCAGCAGCTGCAGGAGGCGCAGCTCTGACCTCTGTTGTTAAAGGAAAGACATCTGAAGTTTTGATCTCAGGAGCAGCAGCTGCAGGAGGCGCAGCTCTGACCTCTTTTGTTAAAGGAGAGACACTATCTGAAGCTTTAATGGCAGGAGCAATGGCTGCTGGAAATGCAGCACTGAAATCTGTTACTGGTGGAGCATCAGGGAGATGCAAATAATCCAGTTTCTGTTCAAGCAAATCTTTCTCCTTGAAACATCAGTTCAATCATTCTAATGCTGTACTGACTTCTTATGGCTTATTTTTCTTTGCCATGCTCTTAAAAATGTGAACTGATATAACACTGGCAGCAGCGTTCTGGATGAGCTGCAGCTGTCTAATGGTCTTTTTGGGAAGGCCAGTGAGGAGCCCATTACAATAGTCCACCCTGCTGGTGATAAAGGCATGAACAAGTTTCTCCAAGTCTTGGCTGGAAACAAAACATCTAATTATTGCAATGTTTTTTAAATGATAGTATGCTGATTTAGTTACTGCTTTGACATGACTACTGAAACTAAGGTCTGTCTCCAGAATCACACCAAGATTCCTGACTTGAGTTTCAGTTGTTTGACCCCTAGAGTTAAGGTATGCATTCACCTTGAACACTTCATCTTTGTTTCCAAATGCAATGACTTCAGTTTTTTCCTTGTTTAACTGAAGATAGTTCTGGCACATCCAACTATTAATTTCATCAATGCATTGGCAGAAGGCTGTAGTCATTTGGAGATAAGGCTAGGTAAATCTGGGTATCATCAGCATAGCTGTGGTAGGCAATTTGGTTCTTTCTCATTATTTGACTTAGTGGAAGCATATACAGGCTAAACAAGAGCGGTTAATAACAGGTTAATATAAAGGTATACAGATTTGGTATTTAGGTAATTACAATATATATATTTATAGACCACGTCATTCCCTTGTATAAATGCATTTGGACCTATTTAGACTCATTAAACTCTTTGAAAACATTTGGCTGAATTCACATTTCTTATGATACCCAGATGTATTTACTGGTTACATTCACACGCAGTTATTTAAGATAGGGACAAGGACAAAAGTAACAAATAAACTACTGTGCACATATAATCTGAGCAATAAATCAATTTGAGCAGTGATGCAGTGTGAACACAGACCATGCTGACCTTTTATAAACGCAACACAGATGGTTTTTCATGAAAGTGCAGACATGCTTAAAATGTGCTCCAGCTTAATCACAGTTTTAATAAGGGAGCAAGATGTCTAGCAATCTCACGTCTAAATATAGACCTATAAAACTATGCAGGCCAGAGTGAGTGTATTTAATAGTTTCAGTTTCAACACTCTGCAGCTAAGACAATAGAGGGTGCCAGCAGTTTGTAAGAAAGAAAGGCAGTGGCTATTTACACTAAGTGCAAATGCTATTCTATTTATACTATGTTAAAATAGCAGGATTGTCTGCTATTTATATTACTTATTGCAAACAGTGGCAATTACCTGCACCTCAGTATTATAGTACATTATAAAACGGTATGCAATAATTACTGAGTGTAAATTATAATTTTAATATAAAATTATTAAATGTATGTCACCATATTAGGACAATAAAGCCCTCCCTCACAACTGTTTTTCTGATGTGATTTGAAATTTGAAAAGGGAGAAAAAAAAACTGTCAAAAGGCAGATTCGGACCCGGATCGATTGTGAACAACACACGTTTTACCATCTGCACTATTAGAGATGACGACTACTTTATCTGTTGTAATTTTGACTAGCTCAATAAGAAATATATAAGGTGCCATTAAAGTATAATATTACAATATACACAGTGAGGTAAAGTGCAACAGAATGTTAATATATTGTAAGTAAGCTACTACACATATATCACAGAATAAACTTTAATTAATTTTACCTCAGATGAAACATTGTTAAAATAATCGATATGGGCTGTTTTTTACTGTTGTTTTTCCCGTCTTTTTTTACACCTTAATGGTATTTAATACTTTAACATTTTATTAGAGTTTTCTGTTAAGTATTTGCATTGTTTTAATGCATGCACGACACGAAAACAACTAATGTCATCACGCAATGCAAATTACAAGCGCATGTGCTGTAAACACATATGTTACGTACGTACGTGACGTCACCACGCTACAGTCTGCAGCGAGGGGTGGCTCAGAGCCAGTGTTGCCAAGTCCGCTTATTATAAGTGACTTTAGGCTTGTTTTTCTGTAAAGTCGCTTACAAATATACAAATATTGGTAGTCGCGGGTCGGTTTTTTTTGGGGCTTGTTTCTAAAATGTAGTTGCTTATTTGGGCATAATCTCAGGTCCATAATAAGTTATCAAGCAAATATTTTCTATATGTTATTTAAACGTAGGAGTTCCAGCCTGTTCTCTCTGTCCCTCCCTTTCCCTCATACACACAGGAGACAGCAGAGTTTTCCACCCACATACATTGTGCTTCTAATTGGCTCTAACCCAGATGGCAACGAGTACTAGCCAATCAGAGGCTGAGCAGGGCAATCTGTTTTTTTTTTTTTTTTCTGGTTAGGAAAACGTTGTCAGTAAGTGAGTAAACTTAAAATAAATGCGCGTGAGTTGCGACTGATGGTGACTGACTGGACAGTAGGAGAGATTTTATTATGCAAGAATAAATAAAGAATTTGTGTATTCAGGATGATATTTATTTCTGTCTGCAAATGTTAATTATCAGATGTTTACTGTGTATATAATGTACTTGGTAAATCAGTCTATATTTGATATCCCATCAGTTTTCTAGTGTTAAATAATGTTAAAAGGTGGTTTAACTCCCTCTTGTGGTCATTGTCCTGAAGCTCAGGCGGGAGAAAAATAAATAAACTGTACCATGTGTGAAGGTTTGTAAAACAGTTTACCAATCTGTCCACATGGATGTAAATTGACAATCTGTACCCACAGTTTAAAATCCGTCCCCACGGATTCTAAAACCGTGCGCACAGTTTATTTATTTTTCTCTTCCCAGAACCTAGGGGGGCTCCGTAGAAAAGGATGAGGATGAGGATGAAGACTCTGAGGCGAATAGTGAGGAAGAATACGAGAGCAAAAGAAAGATAAAAAAAGAAGCAAAAAGAAAAGCAAAATAAAACAAAACAGTGACTTATTTATTATTCACATTCTCATATTCTTCACTTCACATACAAATGTTAAGTCAAATATTCATTGAATCTATAATTATGATATTACAGTTTTTTTTTTTTTTCAATTGCTTACACACTAAAATTAGAACTTTCCCACAATTAGCAAAACCGTACCCTTAAGGAGCAAAACACTGGCCTAGATTTGCACAACTGTAAGCACATTGTCAGCTTCACACTTTTTGCAAAACATTACACACAGTGATTTGCAAAACACTAAACACGCTTGTATGCATTTGACACAGAAATTTATCATGATGTAATTTCTTTGCAATTTCAAAGCAAAGGCTTTCAAATGAGCGCACACATGAACCAATTGGTTAAACACAGGCACCAGGTGTGCACACACACTGGTGCTTAATTGTAGACACACCAATCAGGTTAAAGCACTATAAAAAGGCAACAGGTAAGTTCACCTGTCTTCAACAAAAAATGGATGGTGTCAGAGGAAAAGGGAGAGTGCGGATGAGAGGGGGAATCCAGAGAGTACCAGGTGGAGGAAGAGGCCGAGGAAGAGGGAGAGGAAGACCTGGAGGAGGGGTAGGACATTCCCAAAGAAGAAGACAACCAAATCTGTGTAACAAAATTCGTGCTACAATTGTGGACCATGTAATAAACCACGGATTAACTCTGAGGGAGGCTGGATTGAGAGTACAGCCTAACCTCAGCAGGTACACGGTGGCATCAATAGTTCGGACATTTCGTCAAGAGCACAGGTGAGAAACTTCTCTTCAGTCAACAGAAAATCCATTGCTTACTGCATGTACTATATCAACAGTACTGTATTTAATATACTCTATATTTTGGTACTGTATAAATTTCCTATATGTATCATTTTGCAGTAAGCTGTGTATTTTGTTTGGTGCAAAGTCAAACTTGTCATGTTAAATGTTAGATATAAGTTAATCAAAACACAAAACATTATTTCCCCCCATTTATATCTGCAAGGTGTTCGTTACACATTCTCCCTGAGTTAACATCAGTAATTATGTCATCAATAACCTTTAATGGAATGTTAATGCATATCCAAGCTTAGCTGCAGGAGTCTGTGAGGGCAATGGAAAAGAACATTGGTGTACCCAGGGCAGGCTTAATAACAATAAGTCTTGTATGGTTGTCTATTTACAATAAACATTATAGTGCTGTCAAAATGAATGATTAATCCAAGTGAATAATCAAAAACTAGAAATGAAAAATAACTCCTAATCCTGATACCTTCTTGATTGATAGCTTCTTGTATTCTGTACATATGTCTGCTATGTTCAGTGTTCAGGGGGGAACGAGTTACAAAATTGGCATAGCCTACTTATCACAACATTGTCAACCGCGTTGTCAAACACAAACGATAATTTATTAAAACGTCTCGCTACCGAACTACCTACAGTAGCTTAATTTGTGGAGGACGAGAAAGCACCCATTTGGTAAATGAGCCAGTGAGAAATAATAACTTTTAAGTAGGGTCCAGTGACTTTTCGATACTTTTAAAACAGTACCGGTGCCTAAAAAAAAAAGAACCACAAAAAAAAAAAAAAAAAAAAAAAAAAAAAAAATGGATATTATTAAAGAACATTACAAATATTTAAATCCATAGCTTTCACCTTGCTCTCATTTCCCAAGTTGTGCTTCCCTTAATCTAAAGCTAATAAATGTATTTCACAATCTGGGTCATTATTTAATACAAAACCACACATAATGTTTCTACTGTTTCTCTGTCAATCTCTCTGATATTTAGTTAAAATGAGTGCTGTCTGTCACTGTCTTGAATCATTCTTTATAAAGTAGCAACAATGTCGTTTTTAAAATACAGTACTGTGCAAAAGTCTTAGGCACAGTATTTTCACCCCCCAAAAAGGGTTTTAAGCCAGTTATTTATATATTTTGCTGTAGTGTGTCAGTAGGAATTAGTTTGCCATTAATTTTAATAATAATCTAGTGCAATTAGAAGTAAAAAGTAAGAAGTAAAGTAGAAGTAAAACGTCGGCTGAAAAATAATTACTCAAGTAAAGTATAGATACCCAAAATGTATACTTAAGTAATGTAACTAAGTATTTGTACTTCGTTACTTGACACCTCTGGATAAACAGTATAGTGTTAGTGTATGAGAGAGTGTTTATGTGTGTGTGTGTGTGTGTGAGAGAGAGAGAGAGAGAGAGAGAGAGAGAGAGAGAGAGAGAGAGAGAGAGAGAGAGAGAGAGAGAGAGAGAGAGAGAGAGAGAGAGAGAGAGAGAGAGAGAGAGAGAGAGAGAGAGACAGTATAGTGTCAGTGTATGATAGAGTGTTTGATAGTGTGTGTGTGTGTGAGAGAGAGAGACAGTATAGTGTTAGTGTATGAGAGTGTGTTTATGTGTGTGTGAGAGAGAGAGAGAGAGAGAGAAACCGTATAGTGTCAGTGTATGAGAGTGTTTGATAGTGTGTGTGTGTGTGTGTGTGTGTGTGTGTGTGAGAGAGAGAGAGAGAGAGAGAGAGAGAGAGAGAGAGAGACAGTATAGTGTTAGTGTATGAGAGAGTGTTTATGTGTGTGTGTGAGAGAGAGAGAGAGAGAGAGAAACCGTATAGTGTCAGTGTATGAGAGTGTTTGATAGTGTGTGTGTGTGAGAGAGAGAGAGACAGTATAGTGTTAGTGTATGAGAGAGTGTTTATGTGTGTGTGTGAGAGAGAGAGAGAGAGAGAGAGAGAGAGAGAGAGAAGAGAGACTTATCCACTTTTATTATTCTATCATATTATACAATGATCATCACGTTTCCAAAATTCATGACAATACTTAATAAACAATGAGTAATAAATAACACTTTAAATTCGATATTAATTCTTTCAAATTTCAAGAGTACCACTGAAACACTAATTTATCATCATCATTCACAAAAATAAAATCTGCATTTATACACCACTTTTTTATAAAAATTAACATATTATTGTTCATTTTATAAAATTCATACTCTATTTTAACTCTGGACTCTACCAAAGCTTTGAACAATCCTACTATATTAATTCTTTTGTCTTCATTTTCAATTTGATATGCTTTCCAAATGGTTAACTTCGCTTGCCCAATTAAAAAATTGGAAAATGTGCAGGACTCACTTTGAGACTTCATATATTTAACCCCAAAAATAAATACCGTTTTTGAAAAATTCCAACCAAAACCTCTAAATAAATTTTCTAAGAGATCCAAAAGAGGTACAATTCTATAACACTCAGAAAAAATGTGAAAAACAGTATCTGATACATTACAAAATTTGCAAACTGAAGATGTACTAAAGTTACACTTAAACAAAAATGTTTTTGTTGCTAAAGCACAGTGCAAGATACGCCACTGTAAATCTCCTGATCGTTTGGGCAATGGACTTTTATAAAATAAACGCCATGAAGGTAATTGAACGTCAGGGACAGATAAATAACTCCTCCATTTTGTATCCGTCTTATTTTTAAGTTGTTCACGAAATCTTGACTTCACACAAGCTATATACAAAAGTCGCTTACTGCTTTCTGAAAAAGACATATGTTGAAGTTCTTTTAAGGAAAGAAGTTGTCTCTTATCTTCATTATCCTGGCAATTATATGGTGTTACAAATAATTCAGGAAAAACCATTTGATTTGAACCATTAACAAAATAATCTTCAAGAAACTTATTAAATGATATAGGAAATGATGATTTTAACTTGCTTAAAACATTCTTCACTATCCTTTCTGACTTCTTACCCATTTGTTTAGTTATTTCTAGTGCTGAAAACCATGTACTATGTTCGGTGTCAACTAAATCTGCCACTTTTAAAACCCCCGATGAAATAAAAGTGTTAATTCCAACATTTGGCAAGTTAGACGGATGACATAGCCATGAGTTATGAAATATTGGTTCTTCAAGTCCAAAATGGCTCTCTCTTTCCTTTTTAAAAATATTCCATGCTCTTAATACAGACTGGTAGAATCCATTTATACCCAGAGCTTTGACTGCATCATTAGAAATAAGGAATAAATGTCTATCAAGTCCCATTTTACTAACTGCTCGTAATACTGCTAACCCATACATAATCCATGGTTGTGGATCAGTGTTATACAGCAGTTTTTGAGCTGATTGTAGTCTCATAGCTCTCCATTTAGTGGTTAGATCAATGAGACCCTGACCGCCCTCAAACACAGGTAAATTCAGAATCCCTGGATGAACCCAATGATGGCCTCCCCAGAAGAAATTCACAAAATGTTTCTGGAGTAGCTGTAAAAGTCCAGCTGGAGGGTCTAAAACAGTCAGTCGATGCCACAACATTGAAGCAGCTAAGTTGTTTATCACTAAGACTCTTCCTCTACATGATAACTGTGGCTGAATCCAGTTCCATCTCTTCAATCGTCCTAAAATCTTTTCAACCACTCCATCCCAATTCCTTGTCATATACTGCTGAGTGCCAAAAAAGATTCCAAGGATCTTCAATCCGTCTGTGTTCCAGTGGCACTGTTGTGGGAGATGAGGTGGAACTTCTTCCCGCCACTGGCCACAAAGTAATGCTTCCGTTTTGTTCCAATTTACCTTCGCTGAAGATGCTTTCTGAAACCAGTCTAGACACTTCCTCAACTGAAAAATGTCTTCTTGAGATCTTATTATGACTGTAACGTCATCAGCATAGGCAATAAGCCTTACTACAGTAGTTTCCGATATACTGGGATTGAGGACTGAAATACCTTGTAGCTTTTCTCTGAGAACTCTCAATAATGGTTCGATGGATATTGAATACAAAAGTCCTGAGAGGCTACATCCTTGTCTTATGCCTCTACGCACAGGAAAAGTTCTAGTTAGTGTTCCGTTTAACTTCAACATACTAAAAACATCTGTATAGAGTATCTTGATCCATGAAATGAACTGTTCTCCAAAGCCAAAAGCTGATAAGGCATTAAAAAGGTATCCATGATCGACTCTGTCGAACGCCTTTTCCTGGTCAAGGGATAAAAGGCCCACATCAAGTCCATAAATCTCAGTAAAATGCAATAAATCTCGCACAAGAAAAAGGTTATCAAAAATAGAACGTCTTGGAACACAATAAGATTGGTCTTTATAAATTATTGAAGCCATAACATTTTTCAAGCGGTTCGTTAATGTCTTTGAAAGTATTTTATAATCTATCCCTAAAAGGGAGATAGGGCGCCAGTTCTTTAAAAGTCCTAGATCTCCTTTCTTTGGCAATAGCGTAATTATTGCTCTTCTACAACTGAGAGGAAGTAGTCTTGATTTTTCACATTCAAGGAACACGGAGTACAGATCTGGTCCAATCAATGACCACAAAGCCTTGTAGAACTCTGAAGTCAGTCCATCCAATCCTGGAGATCGTCCCACCGACTGCTGTTTAGCAGCCTCGCTCAACTCTTCTAGTGAAAGTGGCTTTTCTAATAGTGTCTTCTCTTCTTCCTTCAGTTTTGGAGTTCCAGTAAGAAAATAATCTGTCGCTTCGGAATCACAAGGTTCAGCACTATACAGTTCTTCATAAAAAGACAAAACTTGTGAAGTAATTTCTCTCTTATCGGTTGTCTCCCTTCCATTTGATAATTTAAGATGACTTATTGATTTCTTGTCTTGGACTTTTTTCTCTAAAGCAAAAAAGAATGATGTTGAAGAGTCCATGTTGTTGAGCTGAGTAAATCTTTGTTGTACTATTTTTCCTTGATCTCTTTCTTCATGCAAGTTTTTCAGGAGAAAATGATATTGTTCAAGTAGATCCACACTTGTTCCACCACTTTCACTTATGGAGCTGTTCAGTCTCATGATTTCTTGTTCTAACTCTTCAATTTTCTTCTGAATTTCTTTTGTATTATTTTGTACATACTGTTGGCAAAAAGACTGAATATTGATTTTCCCAATGTCCCACCACTGACTTAGGGATTTAAAATCTGTCTTTCTCTCTCTCCAAGCTCTCCAAAAGAAATCAAATAGATGTATAAACGTACGATCTCGCAACAGAGTGTTGTTAAAACGCCAATATGATTTAAAGGTATTACTCGATGTTGTAACTGTAACAGAGACATAGAAATGGTCAGAAATTGGAGTAGGAACAATTTTGCTATCAAAAAATTGTCCTCTTCGACATTTCTGAACATATATTCGATCTAATCGAGCGCCTGATATTGTATTGGAATTTACTTTCATCCATGTGTACTGCCTGCTTTTGGGGAAAGATTCTCTCCACACATCTACAAGAGAATGAAAAGTTATTACTTTCTTAAGAGCTTCAGCGGAATTGGGATGCGGTTCATCATGATTCCTATCAACTATATTATTAAGAGTACAATTAAAATCTCCAGCCACAATGATTAAGTTATCACGAGGAATATTAATCATTGCGTCCTGTAATTTTTTAAAAAATAAACCTCTTTCATACCCAACATTAGGAGCATATACATTAATGAAGGAAAAAGACAGATCTTGCAAAGTGATATCCACCCGCTGCATTCTTCCAGGAATAATTTCGATCATATTAGAAGCGTTACCCTGAACACTTTCTGATATGAGAACAGCTACTCCAGCACTTACACTGGAACCATGGCTGAGAAAAGCCTGTCCTTTCCATTCACTTAGCCATTCTGCCTGGTTAAATACATCTGTGTGTGTTTCTTGTAAGAATATCACACTTGACTTTTTAAAAGCCAAAAACTTTAAAAGTGCACTTCTCTTTTCTTTATTACGACATCCATTTACATTTAAAGATCCAATATTTAAGGATGTCATTATATCTTAATGCAGCAGGTGATATCTCACAAGACTATCTTTTCCAAACTCTTTGCAGCTACTTTTTTCCATCTTGATGAATCATTTTCTTTACTTTGGTCATTATTTTTTTAAGACGATACCGTTTTTGTCTACTAAACTCCTCAACTGTTGCATTTATCATTACATCTCTACAAGACACTAAAAATCTTTTTAAATCTGGGAAAAACAAATCAAACTGTGGATTCCGTACACCTTTAGTTTCATCAAGGAAAGCACTAATCTCCCTCGTAGAATATAACTTAGTTTCACAGCCACTCAATTCTGATGTGCCTATTTGGGAATCAATGTCTCCCATTTCTAGGAAACTCCCTACACTCTCACATTCATCTGAATCACTATCAGACCGGACCACACCAGAGCCGGTTGGAAACGACTGACTACAACTTTCATTTGCTTCATCTGACTTATCATCGTTTCTGTCATCTGTTTCTGCACACTCCATCAATAGATCTTCATCTCTGTTTTTAGTCTGAGATTGTAATTTCTGTAATTCTTCATTTTCTCCCCCCTCCCCTACAGCATTAACACTTGTAGCACCATCTACTGTATCATCTACCGTGTTTACATTGTTTATCTCCACATTCCTCTCAACAGCTTCTTCTGTCACATCATGAACAGCCGCGTTACTTTCTTTAACGCTCACGTTATTCTCCTGAACATTTATTTTGGGAGATGTTTGTAAACCTGCCGGATTGTTAGCGCTCTGTTGTTTGGGACATGCCTGTTTCTGATGTCCGTATTCACTGCACAAAAAACAGCGCATGTTATCCGAAGTGACAAAGATTGTGTAATCTTTACCCTCTACTGCTATTTTTAGCACCAGATTAAGCGGCTCATTTTGCGAATTGGGTATCATGTACGTGAAACGTCGGAAAGACATGACATGCTTAAAGTTTGGATTTTTAAGACCTAACGGAATCATCTTAATCGGAGCAGTTAATTTTCCGTAGCGTTCAAGAATCTCTTTTAAAGTTCCTTCTTTTATGAAGGGTGGTACGTTTGAAAGTACAACTTTCTTAGAAGGATTTGACAGAGGCAGTAGCGGTAAAAAAGTATCGTTTACAACAAGTCCTTTCTCTAACAGTTCATCAACCATTGAAACTTCTTTGAGAAATATAACGAGTGCTCTGTTCATCCTTGAGGCAGATTTAATATTTAAACCACCGACCTGTTCGCTGATCGCTATCAGTACGTCCTCAATTGACATAGAGTCATCCGGTGTACACTTACAGCCGTGATCGAGGGTCAGACGAGAGAAATCACCGCCCAGCTCCATACCTGCGCGCGAACCCGCGCTGACCGCAGTCAGCGCTCCGAGGTTAATCTGGCAATTTAACTTCAAAAACAGTTTATAATTAAAGAGAAATGGAATAGAAAAAAACTATCAGGGAACGCCAAAAACAACGTGCTCTACTGCAAACACCCTCGCTACCCACAATCCTCAGAGAGAGAGAGAGAGAGAGAGAGATTTTGATTTTGAATCACTTTATTTTATCAAAAGAATACCATTAGTGGTAATTATAAACCACACAGACTAAAAAACAAAAATAAAATAAATAAATATATATATATATAAAAATACACAACACAAAATATACTCAAACCAATAGATTTCCAAAAAACAAAACATTTTCCACAACAGAGCACAAGACATTTTCGTAACCCCAAATGTGCAGAAATTCCTCCACATTATTTGTGATGCTGTAAAAATCAAAATCAATCTTCAATCTGGCTTTTAACATTCTCACAAAAATTGTATTTGCATCAGAGTCCAAAGACCCCTCTGTCTTATTTCTTCGGCTAATGTAAATGGCCATTTTTGCTTGTCCAAAGAGAAAGTTAAACAATTGGCATTTCTTTCTACCCTTTTGATTGTACCTAAAGCCAAAGATGAAGTCTTGTTTAGAAAAAGCATCTCCAAACAATCGGAGCATTTGCTGTAACAGCTCGAATAAAAAAGATAATCTATCACACTCCAAAAAGCAATGAAAGACAGTTTCTCTGTTTAAGCAAAAGGGACAGTTATCATTAACATTAGGGTTGATAACAGAAACAAAAGCATTTACAGCCACACAGCCATGCAATACCTTCCACTGTAAATCTCCAATCTTTTTTGTCAACGGTGGTTTATAGATCGTTCTCCACACAGGTCTGATTTCACTGTTAACCTTTAAATGAGCTCTCCAGGGAGTATCAGCTCGACCATTTAGTTTGTTTTTGTTCAAAATTTTGACAAGTATGTTATACATTGTTTTGCCCTCCATAACACCCAACTCATTAGTGAGAGTCTCATTGAGCTCTAACAGTTGACCAGTACAGTTTTTAAAATCAGGAGAAAGTGACAAAACAGGAAAAGGGTCTTCAACATTTGTTTGACAAAAATCATTACAGGGACTCTTTAATAAAGAGAGTTCAGTTTCTGTGAGTTCACACTTCAGAGCCTTAAGCATCTGATTCAAAAGCCTGGTGGATCTAACTCTCACATGAGAAGCCAGACCATCAGAATCAGTTAAATTGGGTCCACATATGTTAACTACATGTCCCAGAGTCACTACCCCAGCAGAACGGAAAAGCTGTAGCACAGAATGTCCTGTTGTAAGCTCAACATTAAAACGGGATCCATATATAATTGGCTCTTTCAGCAGCCACGAAAGAGAAGTGCAATTTTCTGCTCTCTGTTTAATAAACAGCCCCCACACTGTGAATAGTCCAAGGTAGAATTTAGGGAGATTGTTTATTTTCGAGGCATTTAAGTCCATCAAAAACAAAGATTCAGCGAGACCCAGATCTCCTCCTCGGCCCAGTATTGTCCGAGCCAAAGGTCTCCAAACAAGGTGTGCAGGTCCAGTAAGGAATCTTTGAATAAACTGGAGTCGAAAGGCAGCCCCTCTACTTGCAAGATGAATAAGACCTTGTCCTCCATCTTCCTTTGACAGAAAAAGAACACTTTGAGGGACCCAGTGCAGACGATCCCAGAAGAAGTCTACAAGTGCTGACTGTATTTTATTAAGCAGTTGTGTTGGCGGATCCACACAAGTCAGACGGTGCCACAACATAGAGGCCACCAAGTTGTTTATGATTAAAGTCCGTCCTCTATAGGACATGTGTGGCAAAAGCCATTTCCATTTCCTTAAGCGTCCTTTCAACTTTCTCAAAAACATTTTCCCAATTTTTACATACAAATGAGTCATCACCAAGATAGACACCAAGGTATTTTAAACCATCTTTTTTCCACACTAACCCACCAGGTAAGACAAGCTCTTTGCTCAGCTCATCACCCACGGCTAATGCTTCACTTTTTCCCCAGTTAATTTTTGCTGACGACAAAACACCAAAGTCATTAATTGCTTTTTTAAGGGAATTAACATCATTTTGTTGATTAACAATGACAATGACATCATCAGCATAGGCCGATAGTTTAAAACTTGACTCACAACCAGGAAAAATAACACCAGAAAGGGACTGTCTTAATTTATGCAAAAGAGGCTCTATAGCAATAGAGTACAGCATTCCAGAAAGTGAGCAACCTTGTCTGATCCCTCTTTGGACCTTAAAAGGAGCGCTTAAACCACCGTTGATTTTTAATAAGCTCTCAATGTCACAATATAAAACCTTGATCATGGCTATAAGATTAGAGTCGAAACCAAAGGCTTCGAGTGTTTGCCACAGATATTGGTGTTCGACTCTATCGAAAGCCTTTTCTTGGTCTATTGAAATAAGACCAATTTCATAGCCTAATGAACTGGAGAGGTCCAAAATATCCCGAATTAGGAAAATATTATCAGATATCAATCTGTTTGGTATACAGTAAGTTTGATCAACATGAATAATATCTTCCATCACTTTTTTAAGTCTCATGGCCAACACCTTAGACAAGAGTTTATAATCGGTGCAGAGCAGAGCCACGGGTCGCCAGTTCTTAATTTCTTGTAAGTCCCCTTTTTTAGGGAGGAGTGTAAGAATTCCTCTCCTGTAGCTGAGTGGTAAGTGTCCTTTGGTTAAACTGTCTCTTAGAACAATCAACAAGTCCTTGCCTATGATAGGCCAAAAAGCTTTGTAAAAGTCCACAGGAAGGCCATCGAGGCCTGGAGCCTTTCCATTTTCTAGGCTTTGTAGTGCAGTATGTAGCTCCTCAGCCGAGATCCTTGCCCTCAGCTCTGCGTTGGCTTCCTCAGTGACCTTAGGCAAGTTCTGGTAAAAGCACTGTGCCACCTCTGGATTTTCTTGATATTCTTTTTTAAACAGCTTTTCATAAAAAGTCACTGCGCACTTACGGATTTCTTCAGACTCCTTTAGCAGCTGTCCATTGCTGGACCGCAGAGAGTGTATAAGTCTTTTCTGTCCATTTTTGCGTTCTAAGCCAAAAAAGAAATGGGAGGGTGCATCCATTTTAATGACGTTTTGAAAACGGGAACGTACAAGGGCACCTTTAGCAGAAAAACCCAACAGATTTGACAGAGCTGATTTTTTCTTTTTGAGAGCTTTAATATGTTCTCCATTTCCTGTGAAATCTGCTAAATCTTGCAGCATCACTATTTCATTCTCCAGGGCTTCCATTGATTTAGTCATATCCTTTGTGACATTTAGAGAATACTGTATACACAGCTGTTTAATCTGAATTTTTCCTATGTCCCACCATTGTTGTAAAGATGTATACTCAGACTTTGTCTTTGAATAATTGTTCCAGAAAAAATTAAAGGCTTCTTTAAAAACTTTATCAGAAAGTAATGTTACATTAAAGTGCCAATAAGCGCTCTTACATTTCACATCTTTGATGAAAACTGAGACTTGTACAAGAAAATGATCAGAAATTCCCACTGGATGTATTGAGCAACTTTTAAGAATATTAAATTGATGCTTGAAACAATAAAATCTATCAAGCCTAGCCATAGACAGGACATTATCTTTGACATGAGTCCAAGTATATTGACGCTGAGTAGGATGAAAAACTCTCCAAACATCACTCAGATCATGCATTTCAATTAAACTAGTTAAAACTCTCTTACTAGGTCCATGAGGTTCTTGATGGTTTCTATCTAAGGATGCATTGACCGTGCAATTAAAATCACCACCCAGAAAAAAGTAACCATCATTGTTACAATTATTAATAGCAGTGTTAAGAGTGTTGAAAAAAATAGCTCTTTCTGTGCCTAAAGTTGGAGCATAAACATTGAAGAAAGTTATTTTAACATTTTCAAACACAGCTTGTATTTTTAGCAAACGGCCTTCAATTATTTCATTAATATCACAAGAGATAGGTGTAAAGTCTCTAGAAAACAAGATGCCAACACCACCACTGTTACTACTCTTGTGACTGAGGAAAATTTCCCCATCCCATTCTTTTCTCCAAGCAGCTTCATTGTCATGTGTACTATGTGTTTCTTGCAAAAAGATTACATTTAGCCTCTTACTCTTGAACAGATTGAAAAGAGAAACTCTCTTAGCATCCTCCCTAGCACCATTAATGTTTAAAGAGCCCAGTTTGAAATCACACATTTTGAAAGTAAATCTGCTTTCAAATAACACTTGAAAATAAACAAGAAGGAAATTAATAAAAATAAATCTCTTAAACATCATTCTTTAACCTCACTCAATTGTGCTCTTACTTTTACAAGTAATTTTTTTAGACGGTAAATTTCTTGATCAGTAAAAATGCATTGATCACTTTGTTCAGGGTTTTTCATAAGCAGTCTGACAGAATCAAGGAACAACTTTAGATCGGGGAAAAAATCGTCAACTTTAACAGATCTCATTCCTTTTGTGCTTTGTAAAAAGGAACGAATCTTAGAGAAAGGGTAAGCACAATCCATATCCACCTGCGTGTCACTACTTCCCTCATATTCACTTTCTTGCGTTTCCATCAAACCATCCTCAGACTGAGAGGAAGCACACATTAGATTTAGCTTTGACACTTTTGTTACTTGCTGCAAATTTGCTTTGTTTTCAAGATTTTTCCTCTTAGTTGACATTTTGCCAACTTCCCTGTCAATCATAACATCAGTCTCATTACACAACACAGATTCCGCCACTCCGGTCGCGGTTTCACCCACATTTAAATCTGCATTCAAATCACTGCATGCTTCCTGTTCACTTTTTTTACTCACTGTGTTTTCCAACACTTCGTTCTCCTCATTGTTAACTTAATTTCCATCTCCCTGCACCATTTGTACATTTCCTGGTGGATCTTTCGGTAGAACATCACTAGTGTCAGCACTAACAGACGTCTGTTCCGCTACATTAGCGGCTAACTGGCTATTGTTTGTTTTGTCCGGACACGAACGAATTAGGTGACCCACAGATCCGCACCCAAAACAATTCATTGTTTCTGAAGTAACATGCACGGTGTATTCATAATCATCTACTTTAAACTTGAAAATCAAGTTTAATTCCTCATTACTCTTTTTAGGGATCATTAGTACTTGTCTCCGAAAAGACATTACATGTTTGAGTTGTGGAGATTTGGAACTGATTGGGATCATTTTAATTGGAGACACTAGTTTTCCGTGTCTTCCTAGCTCCTTCTCTAACATCTCATTCTTCAGAAAAGGTGGTACATTGGAAATCATTATCTTTTTTGCGGGACTTACTAGAGACAGAACAGGTGTAAAAGTACCTTGAATCACTACTCCACTCTCAAGCAACTGGTTAGCTTTGTCCACACTATCCAAAAAAATCACAACAGCACTATTCATTCTTGCAGCAGATTTAATACTCTCAAACCCAACAGTTTCACCCACCGCTATACTACATTCTTCAACTGAACTCCCTCCAGGTGGAGACAAACGAACAGCGTGCCTGCGCGTCAGCTTCTGAAAGCTAAAAGTCTCACCCGAAGCCATGCTAGCCAGCAACGCTGGCAGCACTCTTCGCTACCAAACAAACGTTGAAAACCTTATGAAAACACAAAAACAGGCAGAAAAGGGGTGGTGGGGGGGGGTCAACGCGAAAAGTATAAGAAAAAACTTACAGTGTGCAAAACGCTCTCAGCAACATTCAACAAGCTCACAGCAGCGCTCGCTCACAATCGCTCCGCCCACTCAACCGGCACACACGCGCGCGCGCACACAGAGAGAGAGAGAGAGAGAGAGAGAGAGAGAGAGAAACCGTATAGTGTCAGTGTATGAGAGAGTGTTTGATAGTGTGTGTGTGTGTGTGTGTGTGTGTGTAAGTGTAAGTGTGTGTGAGAGACAGTATAGTGTTAGTGTACGAGAGAGTGTTTGATAGTGTGTGTGTGTGTGTGTGTGTGTGTGTAAGTGTGTGTGAGAGACCGTATAGTGTCAGTGTATGAGAGAGTGTTTGATAGTGTGTGTGTGTGTGTGTGTGTGTGTAAGTGTGTGTGAGAGACAGTATAGTGTTAGTGTACGAGAGAGTGTTTGATAGTGTGTGTGTGTGTGTGTGTGTGTGTGTGTGTGTGTGTGTGTGTGTAAGTGTGTGTGAGAGACAGTATAGTGTTAGTGTACGAGAGAGTGTTTGATAGTGTATGTGTGTGTGTGTGTGTGTGTGTGTGTGTGTGTGAGAGAGAGACAGTATAGTGTTAGTGTACGAGAAAGTGTTTGATAGTGTGTGTGTGTATGTGTGTGTGTGTGAGAGAGAGACAGTATAGTGTTAGTGTACGAGCGAGTGTTTGAGTGTGTGTGTGTGAGAGAGAGAGACAGTATAGTGTTGGTGTACGAGCGAGTGTTTGAGTGTGTGTGTGTGTGAGAGAGAGACAGTATAGTGTTAGTGTACGAGAGAGTGTTTGATAGTGTGCGTGTGTGTGAGAGAGAGACAGTATAGTGTTAGTGTATGAGAATTTGATAGTTTGTGAGAGTAAAATTTTAAATATGACACTCATTTGAAACCATCCTTCAAGATAGTAATTTAATTTAGTGTTTAATTTAGCCACCTAGTGTTCACACTTATAAATACATGTGAACACAGAAAGTCATAAAACTTGGTGTCTCTCAATGGTGTTCTTTTAAATAAGTAAATGTATCTTTATTGTCCTCACTATTCACCTCCTCATCGAAATACATTTGTTCCTTCTCTATTTCTTTCTTTGCCCAGACTCCAGATATCAATGACATTACCATTTGAAGCAGAGACCCGATCTACTTTCTGATCTGTTGTGTCCTGAATAATCAAATCTGACATCACTCAGTTTACATGTGAAATCTGGACATGAGAGACTATTACAGGTGTTTTCATGTATTCTATCGGAAACTCATGTTCATCCTCTGACGCCAGCAACACCTGAGGACACTGAGACCACAGCTTCAGGTTCAGACAATACAAAGTACTGCTGAATGGCCATTAATACACAGTTGATTTCATGTCACAGAATCAATATGTTTGGATGCTAGATGTCGAAGTTTCAGATTCTAGAAAAACATGACATACAAGTTTCTTCAAATTGCAACTGTTGATCCTATTGATGTAATACTATACTCTCATTCTGGTGTAATAATCAAGGAACTTTGCTGCCGTACCATGGGTACAACAAGGGGTGTCCCCAACTAAGGATTTTCATATAGTCAAATCAGAATTTCCGAATCTTGCCGACATTCGACTGTTAGTCGAATCATATATGTTTGGGAACGGGGCAAAATACATTAACAAGAGTCAAGTCAGACATTCGACTAACATAATTTCTGACGTTAACTCAGTGAGAATGAGTAACAAACACCTTGCAGATATAAACGGGGGGAAATAATGTTTTGTGTTTTGATTAACAAATAGCTAACACTTAACATCAACAGAACTTTTTTTTTTTTTTTTTTTTTTTACAATAGTACTCTCATTATAGCGTTAGCCTAAAATGTTATCATGTTCTGCATTTCTGTTTTGAGCTGCGTGTGCAGTGAGCATTTGATAGCAAGTTTTTAATCAATGGGATTCAACTTATAATTTCATCTAGAATATGCTTTATTTATACAACATAACATTAATATTAAGACTTAACGGCTATTTGCAAAAAGGGCCTGAATGCACATAAACGTGTCTGCGGGCTCTGAATGCGAACTCCTTTTTTCGACATGTTCTTCACAAAACAATGCAGAAACACGGTCGCTAAACTCTAAAAATGCATAGCGTTTTAGTATAATGGTCTTCTCATTATAATAGTATTAGTATGTATTTAACAGTCACAGTCATAGTTATTAATATTCTACATTGTAGTTTGACTTGCTCGCGCTGTGTGCTGAAGAGATATCACCGTAGTGCTACAATGAAGCCCTTGACTCAAAACCAAATACATCTTATATCAGGTAAATAATATATCCATGATATATATAAACCAGCTGAAATATTTTGAAATCACTTGTACCCTACCTGTTCGAAAACATCCAGTCTGTGCCTGTGTCACTATGACATAGATCTATAGGGGTGGTTGGATTTATTCACGCACTTTAAAATATTAATTTGAAGCTTCTTTCTTTTCAGATTCTTACAGCTTTAATATAATAGGCGGTATATTAACTTAATAAAACCTGTATGTGAAATCAGACATTTGAGCTCCCCCATATAGCCAAAATGGCATAATTAATAACAGGCCACGAATATTCGACTGTTAGATTGGTAGTTGAATCAGGCTCCTCGAATCAAAGCATCTATTCGTTGACTATTTGGTGTCACCCCTACAACAAACACAGTGATATTACACTTAAAAAAAAAAAAAAAAAAACTTGTAGGATTTTTTTAAAAACACATCTTTAATTAAATTTAAAGTAGCTATTGAACCAAGTAAAATCTACTTAACTACATTAGGTCAATTTAGCAAAGGAATTAAGTAAATTTAACATTGCCAGTTAAAGTTTGAGTAATATCTACTTAGTTATTTACTTAAATGCAATACTCCTTAGTTCCAGATTATACAATTTACCTTAACAATGTAACACTCAAAAACACCCATGATATAAAAGCATATGATTCACTTGCAAACATGCAAGTAAGCAAGCAGACCGCTTTTTATCATTAAAAGATAATATTTCCACTCATTAAAATTATTATTATAGTGCAATCTTCCTGGTAGAAAGTAAAAGTCCTGTTTTTATGAAAATGCACTGACAAGCAACTGGATATGTGAGATTCCCATGATTCATTTATATTTTAATTTTAATTTAAAATTTGAGAAGGAAACAGTGGAGCTGGAGTATAGTGGAGTATACACACACACACACACACACACACCCATATATACTGAATATATTTGAATATATATGTTGCAAACAGTGAAGCTCAATTAAATTTATTTTTGAAATAGGAAATATATTGAGTTTCAGCCTTCATATACCAAAATATCTTTCTAAATGTATTTCGGGGCTAAGAAAATTCATTTTCTTGGACTGAAATATACTTAGGTCAATTTTATTTATTATTCATTCATTCATTCATTTTGCTATAACAGGGAAACACCAGAAGTGTTTTACTTTTGTTTATAATATGTTTTATAACATTATATTGATATATAGCAATATTTACTGCATGTGCACACTAAACTTTTAGGGACTTTGGTTTCAACAAGGAAAAACTGAATGTAGAAAGTGTTTCACTTTGTTTATGATAATGATATGTAGCCTATTTTATTAAGTAATATTATTTAGTTATATATACATATATACATATATTATATATTACATATATGTTTATTGCAATGATGGCATGTGAACTGATTTGCAGTCCAGACACTGATGTCACGTTTACTTCATTTAAGATATGTATTTTGTATCATCATATTGTCAAATCAAACCACTTTAAACTTCTTAAAACTAAAATATCAATCATTTGTCAGTTCTTGTGTGTCTCACAACCACATTTTGTGATTTCATTAAGCATGCAAGTTTTCATGATGTTGATGTGTCGCTATGTTGGATTTGATTGCTGTTTTCATTGAATTAATTAGAAAATAACTATTTTCAATATACTCAATCTCTATACCGAGTAACTTTATTTGTTCATCACTCAAAGTGATTTTGTGAAATATTGGTTTAAATGTTTGCAAATGATTAACAGTTGAAAACAGAAATTTAAAGAATAATAATAAAAAAAACATCAGTTACATTATTAAAGTAATTGAAATTACACTACATATTACATTTGAAATAGGTTAACTTGCAATCTGTGATCTATTTTATTTCTAAAGTAATCTTCTCAATGCTGATTAGTTCTGATGATCAAGGATCATAACTAATAAACAGTGTAAAGATAAGGCCTTTTCCGTGTTGGCAGTAGAAACATAGGATAAGGCATACATTTAAAAATCCCAGCAGTATCATGTGTGAATCATTAATCGATGTCGAGGAACTTTACTGCCTGTTCAATTGCAGGCTAAACTCCAGCATGAAGCTTTTCAGATTTATTTATTAAGGAAGGAAAAATTCCTTGAGGAAGGAATAATAACTGTTTATTATTGCAAAATAAAGCCTGACATGATGGTCACATCCAGACACAAACTTGTATCACCCTAAAGAGGTTTATTTTACTAAAATGAGCAGTTGACTGTTCCTTGTTCTTATTATTACCCTGTCAGTTATGGCGTTATTTAACTGTCAAATGTTGAGAATGCATTATTGTTGCACTAAAGCACATTAATACAATGTGCAAGTGCGAATCTCTTCACTCGCACATGGATTTCCTTTGCTCTAGCACAAAACTGGATGCGCGCACTCAGATACAGGCTTCTCCCGTAATTTACTGGACCCCCTGCAGTTTGCTTACTGAGCAAACAGGTCTGTGGATGATGCAGTCAATATTGGATTACACTACATCCTCCAACATCTGAACAAACAAGGGACTTATGCAAAAATATTGTTTGTTGACTTCAACTACACTTTTAACACCATCATCCCAAACACCCTTCAGAATGAACTCAGCTCTTAGTACCAACTTCCATCTGTCAGTGGATCAACAGCTTCCTGACAGACAGGCAGCAGCTAGTGAGGCTGGAAAAACTCACATTCAACACCCGCACCATCAGCCCTGGAGCTCCTCAGGGCTACGTTCTCTCCCCACTGCTCTTCTCCCTCAACACAAAAGACTGTACCTCTAAAGTCTCCTCTGTCAAGCTCCTGAAGTTTGCAGACAACACTACAGTCATCGGTCTCATCCATCCAGGACAGAGACAAGATTGCTTACAGACAAGAGGTTGAGTGGAGATGGAGATGATTGTGGACTACAGGAGAACAACCACCCGCACCACTCATTCATGTTCCTGGGAACCACAATCTCTCAGGACCTGAAGAGGGACACTTGTATTGACTCCATTGTGAAAAAGGCAAAGTAGAGGTTGTACTTCCTTCGCCAGGTGAAAAAGTTTAACCTGCCACAGGCACAGACGACACAGTTTTACTCAGCTAATATTGAGTCTGTTCTGTGCTCCTCTTTAACTGTCTGGTTTGGGTCAGCCAGTAAATCAGATATAAGGATACTGCAACGGACTGTTAGGACCACAGAAATGATCATTGGTGTGCACCTGCCCAGTCTTCAGGACTTGTACAACTCCAGAGTGAAGAAACGGGCAGGTAACATCATCACAGACCGCTCTCACCCCAGACACAACCTGTGTGCACTTCTCCCCTCAGACAGACACTACAGATCTCTGGGCACTAGGACATTAAGACATAAAAACAGTTTTCCCCATCCAGTTATTAAACCGCTAACATATCAATCATTGCCTGTGCTCTGTAATTCATTTCCGTAAATCATTCTACATCTTTAATTATTACCTTCTCAAGTATTATGTAAATACATATGCATATCTCTATTATTTATACAGTTCTATATAGAGTAAAAATGCAAAAATCTGTGCATAAATCAATCTACTGTCACAGATTCATACACATAATTAAAGTCTTAGTAATTAAATGTTATTTTTATTTTATTTTTAATTTTTTTCTTTCTGTTCTCATGTCAGATATGTATGTATGCATGTACCACCTTAAAAAAACAACAACAACAAATTTATCATGTGTTTGCACAAACCTGGGCTGTGTTTCCCGATAATGATCGATCTTAGATCTTAAAGGGGGGGTGAAATGCTCGTTTTCACTCAATATCCTGTTAATCTTGAGTACCTATAGAGTAGTACTGCATCCTTCAAAACTCCAAAAAGTCTTTATTTTTATTATATTTATAAGAGAAAGATAGTCTGTACCGATTTTTCCCGGAAAAACACGAGCGCCTAGAGGCGTGACGTGTGGGCGGAGCTAAAGAATCACGAGCGCCAGGAGGCTTTTGAGTTGAGAGCACGTGGAAGCTGTGACACAGATCCAGAGGCTGAAATTTAACAAGAGCAGCATCAGCAAAGGCGATATGCTATGTGGTATGTACTGAAACTGTATATATTTGCTTAGCTGTTTTGGAAAATGACTAAGTTCCACTTTATGTCGTCTTTTTTTTATTTTATTTTTTTAAGCTGTACATGTGGAAAGTGCAGTTTGATGACAACATCGCATGTTGTTTACTTGATGTGCTTACGCGCTGATAGCTGTAACGGATATGCAGATCATCGATTCATGTTTAATTCAGATTTTCCAAATGAAACTCTTTTTGCACCAAGTGCCTGGCCTGGCGCCAGCCTGGCTGGACTTAAATTATTTACGATGCCCATGCGAGCTTCAAAGAAGAAATGAAAACCCCCAACTACATTCCAACATACACAAAAGGAAACCTTTCGTAAAGTTCCTTACTTTTAGAGCCACGTTTCTGCAACCCCCATCTTTGCAGGTCGTAAAACTTTACGACCACCCTGGACATTGGAGAGGAGAGAAGCCAAATCTTCTCCCCAATGCATTCTATGGAATGAATTCGTTACCTGTTAGTTTTTATGTTTTATAAATGTATTACGTATTCCCTTTTGGTACATTTAGATGTTTCCCAACATCTGCAGTGTTATCATGTGTTAAGCAAATCTTTAAATATGTGTAATTCTACATTTGAATGTAAATTCATGTTTTGATCACATATACCTATTATGTTTAGTCTTGTTCTAATCGTCATGCTCTGACAGACCCATTTATCTAGAGCAAAGTAATGAAAAATGTATGTAATCTGAATTACAAACTTGCTAGAATAATCCCTGGAATTTGGACAAGCCCTAGATCTCCAGGGGGTTGTCTTCACAGAGACAAAGGAACTTTTCCCTCCGCTTCAGATCGCGGACTTTCATTGGCTGTTTATGCGAAAAAGGGGCGTGAACCATTTCAAGCCATAAGAACGACCGAACAAGGTCCGCCCGTCTCTTTTTCGCTCTTCTTCTCCGTCTCCGTTCTCAGACACGCTGCTCTCCTGTGCGACCCTCCGCGCGGCCTCGCGCCGCGCTCATAGCGCAAGCCCCCCCCTCAGCACAGGGGCTGAGAGAAAAAGCCATTTTAATGGCTCCTTTAGAAGCTTTCGTTTTCGTTCTTTTCTTTTCTTTTCTTTACTAAGTTTATTCAACTATTCGCCTCTCCATGCAAGGAAGACGAATTCTGGAACATTGTTTGTTGAACCTTTCAAATACCGCGCGAGGACAGAAAAAAGGACCACGTGCTCCACGCTCACGCCAAGATCAAGCGCAGCGTGCACGCGCGTCACATGGCCTCCGGCACACGCCACGCACATTGGACATTTTGCAAGTATCACTTTCTCTATGGAGATTTAAATGCTGCTTTAAATTGTTGCTATGATCTGATTTGTTGTTGGCTTCCAAAAGTTACTGACTATGATTTTCATACATGAGCTCCTTATGTGATCTCATTCTATTTTCTCTCTCTCTCTCTCTCTCTCTCTCTCTCTCTCTCTCTCTCTCTCTCTCTCTCTCTCTTGGATTCGTTATGTCTTGAATAAAGCTTACTGTTTGTATTGTCGTACGCATATTTACTCTGTGTGATTCGTAGTTTGATGTATTACTAGTTTAATTATTAAAAACCCATATACTGACGATTGGCTTGGACTCCACCCCACTCACATTACGAGTCACTGAGATGTCTGATCTTTAGCTACAAGCTTTAAATTTAGAAACTAAATTTATCATAAGGATAGGATAATGTTTTCATGGCCAGATAATATTTTTCCTTGAATTATAAGGCGTGAGAACTTTATTGAAAATTGATAGGTCAACAGTGGTCTGCTGGACAAACCGCTGTTTGATTTGCAGTAATTTACAGTAAGAGCTAACACAACAATTGATATGAAGAATGGAATAGTGACATATTAATGAGTAAATTACAATGCCCTGTAATTATTTATTGATATAGGCAAATTGAGCTATTTTTCATAATCAATCAAATTTAATGTAACTGTCATCTGAGATCTAAATTAATCATATTCCTGATTAATTATTCAAATTCCCTATATATCATTTGAGTTAATTATTCTGTAAAACTCATTGTTGCTACATAGCTAAGTTAACAACACAGAGATATTTGAAGCAGTTTTACTCACCGCATGTGGTTCCAACACACGATCGTGACCCTTTTCCGTTGGGACTGCATTATCCTTCAGAAATAAACGATGTGCAATCCGAAATGCAGGGAACAAACAAAAACACTTGCAACAACTCCGTTGATGCTCTGTAAAAATAAACTCCATCCACTGGTCCCTTAATGCTGTTTCTCTTTTGGTAATCTGTGCAGGGTTGTCTTGCCCTGGAAACCAAAAACACACTTCTTTTGTGACTTTTCGCGACGCTCTCGCTCTGATCAGGCTGTGCTCAGCCTCTCAGTGCTCTGCTATACGGGAGCGCGCGCTCTTCCGGCAGAAGAGCGCGCACTTAGGACCCATATAAGGAAATTCCGCTCCATCTAACGTCACACAGAGCCATACTCGAAAAAAAAAAACTTTCCGAAACTTGAGACAAACCGGAAGAGGTTTTTTTGGAACAAAAATACTCCTTCAAACGTACAACTTAATTTTTGAAACTTTGTCCATGTTTAGCATGGGAATCCAACTCTTTAACAGTGTAAAAAACTCAGTATGCATGAAATAACATTTCACTCCCCCTTTAAAAGTGTTTTCTGCGAGTCATTGTGCTTTAATTCGTTATTGTTTCACGTGCGTTTACCAAAAAAACACTTAACACAGTCGCACGTAGTCGTGCTTTATGTGCTGCTCAGGAGTCACTATCTGTTTGTTAAGTGGTGAAATGTCACCTTGTAGAATGGCTCTTAATTGTAGTACATGATCATTTATTGACGTTAACCTTATGCTGCGTTCCAGACAAACAACTTGGATATAATAACTATAATACAATACAATATTATTTGATATTATATTATAGGGTATAGTATTATACTTTACATAATAATATATAATATAGTTTATATACTTTATATATTTATATATTATGTTAGGTAAAAAAAAAAAAAAATTAGCCTGATTGTCGAAATGTTTACATTTTTCTGCCCTTTTTAATTATTTAATTTATAAATTAATACAAAAATGAAGAAAGAAAAAAGTTGTGAAGTGTACAATAAAGCACAATCAAGTCCTTATATTATAATCACATTGCACTTTATAATCAAGTTAAAGGTGCAATCTGCCGATTGTCCTCCAGGTGATGAGTGTCTGTAAACACCTTCCTGATAAGGCTCTGTTGTCCGTTCTTCATATGTGGATTACTCAGTTAGCTTGATTTTATTGTTGATTTTTCTCTCAGTGCTCTGCTATAAGGGAGCGCGCGCTCTTCCGGCAGAAGAGCGCGCACTTAGGACCCATATAAGGAAATTCCGCTCCATCTAACGTCACACAGAGCCATACTCGAAAAAAAAAACTTTCCGAAACTTGAGACAAACCGGAAGAGGTTTTTTTGGAACAAAAATACTCCTTCAAACGTACAACTTAATTTTTGAAACTTTGTCCATGTTTAGCATGGGAATCCAACTCTTTAACAGTGTAAAAAACTCAGTATGCATGAAATAACATTTCACTCCCCCTTTAAAAGTGTTTTCTGCGAGTCATTGTGCTTTAATTCGTTATTGTTTCACGTGGGTTTACCAAAAAAGCACTTAACACAGTCGCACGTAGTCGTGCTTTATGTGCTGCTCAGGAGTCACTATCTGTTTGTTAAGTGGTGAAATGTCACCTTGTAGAATGGCTCTTAATTGTAGTACATGATCATTTATTGACGTTAACCTTATGCTGCGTTCCAGACAAACAACTTGGATATAATAACTATAATACAATACAATATTATTTGATATTATATTATAGGGTATAGTATTATACTTTACATAATAATATATAATATAGTTTATATACTTTATATATTTATATATTATGTTAGGTAAAAAAAAAAAAAAATTAGCCTGATTGTCGAAATGTTTACATTTTTCTGCCCTTTTTAATTATTTAATTTATAAATTAATACAAAAATGAAGAAAGAAAAAAGTTGTGAAGTGTACAATAAAGCACAATCAAGTCCTTATATTATAATCACATTGCACTTTATAATCAAGTTAAAGGTGCAATCTGCCGATTGTCCTCCAGGTGATGAGTGTCTGTAAACACCTTCCTGATAAGGCTCTGTTGTCCGTTCTTCATTTGTGGATTACTCAGTTAGCTTGATTTTATTGTTGAGGGTTTGACATGATCCAGGATTTATAAATTGTTCAAAGCTCATCCTGGAGCCGCTTTAATAGCAACAGGCCCGTGAGCTCAAACTCAAGAGCAGCTTATTTCAAATAAACAGGATCAGATCACATCTTTTTAAATGAAGGGGTTACTGAAAGTTTGTCCCCACCACTGATATTTACTTGTGTACCTTATTTCCAGAAATCATCATTTAAAATGATTTTGAAAATAGTTATGTTGTGTAAAACTATAATTATGGACACAACCAATTTTGCTCATTGGAATATTTATTCATGAAAAGCTGTTATATCATAATTATACTGCAGTCATACACACACTTACATATAGTTTGTATGAGCCATGCATTAATCTGAATGGAGAGCTTAATTCATTAATTATTAAAATAATTAATCCCATGATTCTCAAATCTCAAAACGCTTTTATGAAGCACAATTAAACACAGTCTGTTTTGTCTTTGGTGATTTAGGATCTTTAATGTTTTCATGTATAGCAAATCCGCTTAAATGAACGGCTAATTACAAAACCCTGAAAACTGAAAAAAGCAGAGCCTATAGAAATACTAAAATTGGTGAAAAATAACTGGGAATGATAAAACAAATATGGTTACATTTTATTTATCCATCAGCAGTTTCATGTCATCTTGCGGGCTGGGCTGTTTCCTTTATCTTAATTATATATATATTAATTATATGATGTCATTACACTGATATCTCCACTACATTGCTGGTCATGGTTTTGAGTATTGATATATCTGCCCTTTCCAATGAACACAACAACACAAAGTAATCTCAGACAATTTAATCCAGTTATTTGAATCAAATCTGCTAATTTATTTGAAGCACCAAATCAGCCAGAAATCAGTTATCACGATTAAAAGATCTGGCATCTGTCAGATCATCTCGCATGTATTAAGCAAGGTGTGAAGAATGGACCCCCTGGTCAATTTTCGGCGGGTTGTCAGTCACATCCACAATGGTGACGAGTACAACAGCATCAGCCGTCTTACTGGCGTCATTCTGCTGAGTTGCCTGATTTTACAAGGAAACACTGTTTAGGAAAAAATATACAAACAAAGTAGTGAAATCTCTTCAGACTTATAAGAAACTTCTGATACCTGTATGACAATAGCAATCTGCCCTGTTTGCTCTCTGTCTAGCGCTGCCGTCACAGAGATGACCCCAGTGTTTCGGTCGATCTCAAAGCTGTTCTGATATTCATTTGGAATGACTGAAACAAAAATATCAATATATGCTGTGTTATTATCAGAAAGGTAATTCAGATCATGAGTACATTTAATGATTATTTTATTGTTTAGATTAGGACGTGTGTTGTAAATCGTCCGTTACAGGTACCTGATGTTATGCTGTAAACTACAGGCTCGTTGATGCCCGTGTCACCATCTTGAGCTTTTATGGGCTCAGGAGTGATGTCCGAGAAGAGTCCAATCTGTGCATGGACAGAAAGAGGGTTTTATTCAAGTGCTCAGACATGTATTTAAAGCTTCGATCTTGTCCTCCGAGTTAATTTACCTGATTTTCCTCAATGGATGCCTTGTAGAGACAGTGATCAAAATAAGGGTTTAGGTTGTCAAAATCTTCAATCGTTAGTGTAACTGTTGTTGTGCCACTGAGTCCTCCTATATCCTGCAAGATAATAAACTCCTTTCAAATTTTTCAAAAGTAATCATTTCTCTCCAATTGTGATTTATTGTAACCCAATGAAATGAGTTTCTCAGCTCAGTCCATTGGATTAAACTGTATCCAACCACTGACTTTACTTTAATTTGTACTATTAATGACATTGAAAATGATAGTTTCCAGACATCAAGACAGCTGTTCCTATATAGCTTGGACATTCTGCTAAAAATCTCTTTTTGTGTCCCTCGAGTAATTAGATGATGACAGAGTTCCCAGTTTTGGATGAGCTTTGCTTTATAGGCTAGAGCAGTATTTTGAGGTTTAATAATGGATGTAAGACTAGAAGGATGTCAGAGAGTTTGTATTTACTTTAGCTTCCACCATGAAGACGTATTTTTTAACATTGTTGTAGTTCACAGGCTTAATCAACTCGATGTCAGCAGCATCGTGTTGTGGGTTATATCTCAAGCCAAAGTGTTCTGGTACTGGAGGCTGTTAACAGAAGTCATGAATTAAAACAGGGACATGCAGACACAATATTATTTTATTTCGTTTAGTTTCTTTAAAAATGATTTGCATGCATCAATTCTGTGATTGTAAAACATGAGATTAGACACATTCAATGCTTTAACACTCTGGAGTCTAAGAGCCATATTGGCATTAAATTTAGTTTGATGGATTTAAAGTCATATGATATTTATCAGATGAATATTAACAGAATAAGGAACAGGACATGAAAGTGCAATGGTTTTGTTTGGTAATGAAGATTTTTGTTTATGATCAAAGTGCAGAGTTCCCAAGACAAGAGCTCAACAGCATCTGTAAGGTTCACACAACAGTCGGGGCTTGAACACGGTCAAATCAAATGTAGGATGCAGTTTCACTCATTTATTGTCTGACTTTCACCTTCACCATTAATGCACTTTTGAGGAAGCCTATTGCATATATCAGATATATAATAATCCCTCACGACTCACCAGCATAGAATATGTAACTCTTTTGTTTTCTAGATTTACATCTTTATCGAAAGCTTTCACTCTGTTGCAAACCCAACCGACAGGCGTCCCCTGGAATGAAAGACACGGTTTAGTAAGAGATGCGAGGGAACTCTGAGACCAAACACAATGCAGCTGTAGAGATGTGAGATTACACACACATCGGACACTGTGCCGGTGTATGAACTGGTCTGGAAGATTGGAGGGTTGTCATTGATATCCAGAACATATAGTGACCGGACGTTTTTCGCCTGAAATGGAAAACGAAGACTCTATAGTCAAGGTTATTTGCTGAATCTTTATTTCTATAATATGTTGTCTTATTTAATGATTTATGATGTTATTGTTTAAATAAACATACCCCTCCTACACAGGAAACTGAATAAGACAAAGCTTCTCCATACTAGAAAACATAAAACATACAAAGAGATTTATATATAAAAATGCAATATTATCTATCTATATATATGCACTTGATCACTGAGCGTGGAACAAACCTGCCTTATTTCCTCAAGATCCAGTGGTCTGATGGGCCGTACAGTCGCGGTTGAGTCTCCATCAGTGTAAACCAGCTCCAAATATTGCAAACAAAGTAGACAGACATGGTACTCCAGAACAAGACGAACATCTGGACTGATGTTAGTGATAATCTCTATATCTCCTGTAAGCCATATCAAATACACATTTAAATACATACTCTAAAATATACACACCAGATAATGTTTTTGCATTATGACTCAACATACTATTTAATTATTGGCTCATTTATCTAAATATTAACAATAAATTGAAATGGAAAACAACAACAACAACAATATTATTTTATATTAAATATAATAATAAAAATATTATATTATATTATATTATATTATATTATATTATATTATATTGGTATATCGTACCATCAAATCCCTCCTCGACTCTCGCTAGAGCGACATTACTTCCACTTACACAGTTCACTTCTGTTGAAACTTAAACAACAAGCAATTGGTTTCTGGAGTTAGTTAAATTTAGCAGCACATGTTATTATATGCAGTATATAGAAAATCAAGACAAATTCAGCATTCAATAAAAAAAAAAAAATGTCTGAAATACTGAAAAAACTACAGAAACAGTGGCATGGCTCAGCTGCCGTTCTTAAAATAGACAGAAAACTGACTTACCAATAGCGCTCCTTACACTGTCGACTTGCAGACACACTAAAATAATTAAAACAGAGAATAAGGCCATATTTTCAGTGCAGCTTGTATCGTGAAGTCTGACAGTGAACAGAATGACTATCCTTGTGTAATATATATATGTATCTTTCTGAGCTGTTATCTATTATGTTAACTGTTTATGTCATAAAGAGTTATGGCCTCTACTGTAATCAGGTATCAAAGGTGCGTGATAGAGGCCAATAAAGCAAGATTGACAGCATATGTGACAGAATGACTGGAACGAGCATATTTGACATGTTGAACATTTGGAACTGAACTTAACTTAATCTTGTTCTGTAACTCATGAAGGGGTTTCAATCACTAAGGTCTATTCTTGTTTATTATTATGAAGCCTTCTGAAATATTTAATTCTGATTGGACAGTCACAACCTTTTAATGTGAAATGGACTCTTAAGTTTATATTTGGCCACGACACAGCAACCAACAGGGTTTCTGTTGGGCTTTAAAAAGATTTTGCGACATTAAATGGGATTAAAAGATATTACATTTGATTCTTACAGGCATTACATGGTTTTTAAGATAATTTTATATAAATGTATTGAATATAACCTTCACAATTAATACAAAAAATTGTTGTTGCAAGATATGTAACGTTATGGGAAACCAATTTGGTAATTGTTTCTTTCTGAATCAAAATTGCTGTGATGTGGAGATGACACAGACATTTTGTACAGCGGTGGACCGATCTGAACCTAGGAACAATGGGAAAGTGTAAGTTCCAGCTGAAGTGGCTGGAAAACCAAAATGTTAAGACACGGTTGCAGCCTGTTAGAGGTAAAAATGTTGAGGGATTTTGCAGCGTTTGCAGCGTTGGGGACCATGAGAATCAGCGCTGTGAAATCCCACATGCATTGTGATGGCCTCAAATCAGCGGTGAGAGTCAGACAGCCTACAGTGACTGATAAATCTACAAGTAATAATGTTACGATGACAACTGATGTTGTAGTCACTAACATTACCGTAGCAAAATCAAGGAACAGTCAATGTTTCCTGATTCTGAAACCGTCAAATATTTCACTTGTGGCAAGGACTAAATCAGCTACATTTTAACATTTGCAGCTAAAATCGCACATGCCTTAATTAACTTACACAGTAAATGACAATTGACAGAGACAAATAACAAGTAAATGCAGTTTCTATGGCTATTGCATACATGTATCTACTTTGAATACATTAAGTTTGAGCATTTAAAAAGTTGACCATTGAAGTTGAAAAGTTGAAGCTGAGCTGTTTTGTGATTTATGAAACAATTATAAATAAAATCATTCCCTTTCTGAACTCCGAGGTGGCAGTGAGATTACATTTTGTTACAATTGCACACTTTTGTTTTTGGTTAGCCTACAGTTACTGATTTGTTGTTTTGCGCACACTTTTACAAAAGCAAGCTTTTTGAATAATTGTGGCTCTCAACTTAAACTAGAGTTCCTGCTAATTTTGAAATATCTCCAAATAAATTTACATTTTAAGCTGCCTCCTGAGCCATTTCTAATTCAGTTCAGAGTGACATAGTTTCATCATTGCATCATCGTGAAACTGACTGGTTGCAATTCAGAATTTGGGATTTGTCTAAAGAAATATGTGTGTGTGTATAATATCCGTGGTTAGTCATGGGTTGTGTATGGCATTAAAAAGGCATAACATTCAATTTGAAGATACCTGCAGAAACCCTGTGCTTTCTTTATTGTTACATAATATAATAATTTAGTTCAAATCGGTATTTCACAGCAATATATCAATATATTTGTCAAATTAATAAGAAGAATCAAGAACAGTCAACTGGTGATTATAATAAAATAAACCCCTTTATGGTGATACAAGTTTGTATCTGGGATGTTGTCCGGCTTTATTTTGCAATAATGAATGGTTATTATTCCTTCCTTAATAAATAAATCTGAAAAGCTTCATGCTGGAGTTTGGCCTGCAATTGAACAGGCAGTAAAGTTCCTCGACATCGATTAATGATTCACACCTGATACTGCTGGGATTTTTAAATGTATGCCTTATCCTATGTTTCTACTGCCAACACGGAAAAGGCCTTATCTTTACACTGTTTATTAGTTATGATCCTTGATCATCAGAACTAATCAGCATTGAGAAGATTACTTTAGAATTTAGGTTACAGATTACAAGTTATCCTATTTAAAATTTAATATGTAGTGTAATTTCAATTACTTTAAGAAAATAATGTAATATAATCTTTGAATTCTTTTTTTGAATACTTCTTAAAATTTCTGTTTTCAACTGTTAATCATTTGCAAACATTTAAACCAATATGAATTCACAAAATCACTTTGAGTGATGAACAAATAAACTTACTCAGTATAGAGAGTTTGAGTATATTGAAAAGAGTTATTATCTCATTAATTCAATGAAAACAGCAATCAAATCCAATTTAGAGACACATCAACATCATGAAAACTTGCACAAGAACTGACAAATTATTGATATTGTCATTTTAGTTTTGGGCAGTTTAAAGTGGTTTGATGTGACAATATGACGTTGCAAAATTCATATCATAAATGAGATAGAAGTGACATCCGTGCAAATCAGGTCATATGTCATGCATAAACATTTATTTATATATCATTAATTAAAACTACTCAATAAAATAGGTTACATGCAAGTCCCTGTCTGCTCTGCATTGTGAGTGAAAGTAAATGACTCTGAGAAAAAGTTTAGTGTGCACAAGACATACAGTAAATATCACTATAAATCAGTATGACGTAAAATGAATAAATAAACAAATAAAATGCATTTTATTGCCCCTAAAATACATGTAGCCTTTTTTTTTTTTTTGGTTGAAACTCAATATATTTCCAGGGGCCAAAGAGTAAAAGTCCTGAACAATGCATTCGCTTTGATGCAAATTTATAGAAACTGTTTAAAGGCTCAAGAACTCAACTGAAGCAAATACTCACCACAATTATGGTGGCAAAGTTTTTTTTTTTTTTTTTCAGTTACACTTATATTGTAATTGTTTTATTAAAGAAGTGGTTCATTAAAAAAGACACCTTACCTATATTGTAATTGATTTATCATACTTAGAAGGGAGAGGCTATTATGTGAGTCTAGGAGAGCATAAGTCTAAGTGGACGTCCATGACATGCGGAGTCCCACAAGGCTCAATTCTTGCACCGCTCTTGTTTAGCCTGTATATGCTTCCACTAAGTCAAATAATGAGAAAGATCCAAATTGCCTACCACAGCTATGCTGATGATACTCAGATTTACCTAGCCTTATCTCCAAATGACTACAGCCCCATTGACTCCCTCTGCCAATGCATTGATGAAATTAATAGTTGGATGTGCCAGAACTATCTTCAGTTAAATAAGAAAAAAACTGAAGTCATTGCATTTGGAAACAAAGATGAAGTGTTCAAGGTGAATGCATACCTTAACTCTAGGGGTCAAACAACTGAAAATCAAGTCAGGAATCTTGGTGTGATTCTGGAGACAGACCTTAGTTTCAGTAGTCATGTCAAAGCAGTAACTAAATCAGCATACTATCATTTAAAAAACATTGCAAGAATTAGATGTTTTGTCTCCAGCCAAGACTTGGAGAAACTTGTTCATGCCTTTATCACCAGCAGGGTGGACTATTGTAATGGGCTCCTCACCGGCCTTCCCAAAAAGACCATTAGACAGCTGCAGCTCATCCAGAACGCTGCTGCCAGGATTCTGACTAGAACCAGAAAATCTGAGCATATCACACCAGTCCTCAGGTCCTTACACTGGCTTCCAGTTACATTTACGATTGATTTTAAAGTACTTTTACTCGTATATAAGTCACTAAATGACGTAGGACCAAAATATATTGCAGATATGTTCACTGAATATAAACCTAACAGACCACTCAGATCACTAGGATCAAGTCAGTTAGAAATACCAAGGGTTCACACAAAACAAGGGGAGTCCGCCATTAGTTACTATGCTGCACGCAGTTGGAATCAGCTTCCAGAAGAGATCAGATGTGCTAAAACACTAGTCACATTTAAATCTAGACTTAAAACTCATCTGTTTAGCTGTGCATTTATTGAATGAGCACTGTGCAATGTCCAAACAGATTGCACTATATTTTCACTGTTTTATTTATTTTTTATTTTTTATATCATTTTCTAACTGTTTTTAAATGTTTTAATCATTTTAAAAGTTTTAAAATTGCTTGTTTTATTTTTGTTATTTTTTCTTCATGATTATTTTACTTTCTTTTATGTAAAGCACTTTGAATTACCATTGTGTACGAAATGTGTGTGACCGTATTACAGTCAACTCATCCTAATAAGGCCCGTACTCCAGGCTTTCAACCAAATGAAAAGGACGAGCAGAGACAAAAATCACAGATAACAAAATGTATTAATCAATTAAATTACTAAAACCACATTGAGCTCGACAGTAATTAAAAGACCCCTTTGACCAATGGAAACAGGTCAACGAAATGGGCTTTGTTGTGGTTGGCTTACATGGGCCGCCCACCATACACTGACCAACACAAAAAAAATTCAAAAAATACAAGAAAAAAGGAAAATAAAAAAAAATAAACTAATCAAGTTAGTTTATTTTCTCTGATTGCAATAACCAATTTACTGCTCAAATAATAAACAAACACTTCAAACCAAAAAAAGAACACAATTATGTAAATCCACCCAACACAAACCAAATAAGCCAAAATAAGACAATTTAAATAAATAAAAAAAACAATCGCCCCCAATGACTACACTACATTCTTGAGCAGTTCTAATGTAAAGCAGATCAAAGAAATAATACAACTCGAACAACAAAATAATCAAAATACTAAATCAATTCAAAAACAACCTAAATGATAATAGCTGATAATTACAACAAAACCGAAAATAAAAAAACAAACAAACACACAATTTCAGTTAAACTCACACACACACAACAAAATACAATCAGCAAATAAATGAAAATCAAAAGGATTGCGTCACCGTTAATCTGCTCCGTAAGTGAGCGATGTCAATATGCAGGAAGTAACCCAAATACAATAACCCCAGATTACTAAATAACTGAAGTTAAACCATACATAAAATTGCGCCAGCGAGGTGGCGAACACCATGCAATCCCGAAATCAAGTTACGGGTTTAGAGTGGCTTCAACATGGGGATCGTACAGGCATTAACAATGTTCAATGAACTTGCGGGCGCTCGATACAACCAAGAGCGTGCACTGCAAACCCGCTTCTCAAACGGGAACGATGATTTAACCGCAGCAAAGCAGCAACTGGCACTCTGAAAAAAAACATTAGACATACATTCGTTTGCTTTTCTTCTTCCTCCCCACTCCTCTCCTATTTATAATCACACCAGAAGGGTAGGGAAAAATAAAATTACCTTTTGCGTGTATAACACTCACATACTCGCAGTGGATGCCTGGATATACCCAACTAATCTAAAATAACACCAAACAAACACATTAAACACCTGTGAATTAAATAAACTTCCCCACAAACACCCGTATTCTAAATTTATAATTCCCTCCCGTCAATACCCTCCAATTTAACCAAACCTACCTTTACCAAGGAGTGAAGGAGATACAAGACCTACAGCAACAGGTCACATCAGTACAATGGCACAAAGAAAGCGAACTCACCTGAGCCTATATAGCTACGTGATTACCTAACGTAATCAACCACGCACCTGATGCAATCTGTCTGCTCTTTTAAAGGGCTACGCCAGCTATTATTAAAGGGGCAATCCCACTACATGTGCAATATAAATAAACTTGCCTTGCCTTGCCTATTAGAGAAGTGATTTATTAAGAAATACACCACACTTATATTGTAATTGTTTTATTAGAGAAGTGGTTTATTAAGAAAGACACCACACTTATATTGTAATTGTTTTATTAGAGAAGTGGTTCATTAAGAAAGACACCACACTTAAATTGTAATTATTTTAAGCATTTATTGAGCAAATATTTATGGCATATATAAGCTAGAAATAATATATTCATTAGTAAGAGCTTTGCTAAAGAAAAATGAAGAAAAAAGGATGTTACTGTAGAATGCTGTGTTGCAGACGCAGTGCATTAGGCATCTAAGAAGAAAGTCCTGGAGGAGAAAGGTGAGGAAATGGAAAGCTTCTTATAGGGAGCTTCTGAGGGAATTTCCCGACCTTATGACATCACCAGACATTGGAATCCACCTGCTGTCTATAAGGGACTGAAGGGCAATGAGGAAACAAGATGTTGAGGAACAGATTCTCCTCTGCCAGCAGCCTTGCCTGTGATGCCTCTAAACAACCGAGCTTGCAAATTATTTCTCTTTTATTTAGTTTTTTTATTATTATTTATGTTAGTAATTTGTTTGTAATGTATTTAACATATATACAATAAACATATACTTAAATATAATTAAGAAGCTCAAATTTTATTATAAATAAAATAAGGTAGAAGGTGTAGGAAATTTAGCACTGTGATATATTATGTTATATATATATATATATATATATATATATATATATATATATATATATATATATATATATATATATATATATATATATGGTTGAAATGTATTACTGATTGTTCATCATCATTAGCAGAAAGATCTGACCTGATGATGTAAGCTGATTCTCACAGACACAAATGACTGCTTAACTATTCCAGTATCTGTTCGTGTTGAGATGTTTTAAGAGATGTTATCTGTCCATCAGTCTGCTGAAGCAAACTCCACTGTTTCAAACTTTAAATTCAAATATAAATGAATCATGGGAATATCAAATTAAATTTGTCCATTTATTTTAATCTATTCGTAAACATTGACACATGCAAACAAGGAGTTCAGGAGTTTTCAGACTGATCACATGAAAAGCCAACATTACAGTTCTTAAAGACATACACACACTCAGATGGCTAAGAGGCATTCAAATGACCTAAGCACATGTAAACCAATTATAGCTTTATAATACATACACAGCTAAATCCCCAGTGTTAATTTAACAAAAAATTGTGCCGTTAAATAACAGTAATTTAATTAATTTAACACTCTGAGTGTGCACTGTTAAAAATCGCTGTAAAAAAACGGCCAAATTCGACAGTAACATACTGTTTTTCATTAAAACAGTGCATTCTGGGTAATATTCATCGTTTTCGAGAGGGTACACTGTTAAAAATCGCTGTAAAAAAACGGCCAAATTTTGACAGTAACATACTGTTTTTCCTTAAAAAAATGCATTCAGGGTAATATTCATCATTTCGAGAAGGTAGCCTGCTGCTATATATCGTATAATATTCAATAAGAGAAAGGACACGGGATTGGATCAGAAATAATAGAGTGTTTGTTGTTGTCAATCTATGAAAAGCAACACCAAAATCTCTTTTCTGTTTTTCCGCTATAGCAGGCTCCAAAAATGCATTGTTACAGCATGTAAAAAAAAAAAACATAGTTGTTTTAAAGTCACGTTTAAGAGCCCAACTAAAGTAAACACTGATCTCCATCATGGTAGTGAAAAAAAGCACCTAAACCTATTTAACTCTCAATAAGATCTTCTGTAGACATCTGACAGAAATAAAGTCAGTCTGGTTAGTAATGTGAATCTGGTGAAGCTGTTTTATGAGTAGTTTAATCAGATCTTGAGAGATTTTATGAATCAATTTATTTCAGTTGATTTCATCTAAGGCAGTGGCTCAAGTCAGTTGTATTCCTTGTGTTTCTCTTTCCTTTAGTAATTGTGTTTGTTAATAGCGGGTGTTCATCACTTATGCTCAATCATCAATTAATCACATAATTATCTCATTAACTTCACTAATTCAGTGTTAGTCAAACACTCTGTAGTGTGCACACATTATAAGTCTTCATTTAAAACTGAGGATTTTGTTGTGGGGTTTAAAGGGTTAAAAATTTAATACGAAGAAAAAACAGCATGAAACATAATTTAACAGTAATAAACTGTAATTAATTTACAGGAAACAAACTGTAGAAAAACAGTTATTTACTGGCACCCCTGCTGCCAGTAAATAACTGTTTTTCTACTGTTTGTTGCCGTAAATTAATGGTTGCCAGCAAAAAAAAGTGTTTTTCTACAGTTTGTTGCTGTTAAGTCAAGGAAAAACTGTAATATACTGTTAAATGTAAATGTCAGATTTACCAAATGAAAAAAAAAATAATTTAACTAAAATATTTGTGAACATCCATAGAAAAAAATGTATGCAAAGTCATACACTGATAATGAGAGTAAATACTGAACTCAACTGTATTAATGTGCACTGTTAAAAATTGCTGTAAAAAAACGGCCAAATTTCGACAGTAACATACTGTTTTTCATTAAAACAGTGCATTTTGGGTAATATTCATCATTTTCGAGAAGGTAGCATACTGCTATATATCGTAAATTAACAACGTTCAAAGTCGACATCAGCCTCTGTGTTTCAAATCACACCCTACACCCTCATTCACTATTCCCTTCATGAGTTTACTAAAATATTCCACCTGACAGAGAGAATGAAAACTAATGAGTGAATTCAGACACTGATGAACAGCTGCTGTTAACGAGTAGAATCACCGAAGAAAAGAGAAACAAGACAAACACAAGAACTACAACTGACTTCAGCCACAGCCTTAGATGAAATCAACTGAAGATTTAAACAATCAACAAACAGCTTTACCAACTTCACTCATTACTAACCAGACAGATTTTATTTCTATCAGATCAGAGATCAAAAGATCTTACTGAGAATTACAGAAATGTAGATGATAATGCTACTGTTTCGTTTGACGTCACCATTGTGGAGATCAGTGTTTGCTTTAGTTGGGCTCTTGACCCTTGACTTTTGTACTTTAACTTTTGTTTCATTGCTATATTTGTATCTTTATGATCCATCTCTATTAATTTTGATGGTCAAGTGATTATGACTGTTTCTGTCAGGCATGATCTACTAGACTGACTTGTTGCTGTAATAGTCAAATAATAATTTGGTGTTGAAATATGTGAGTGAATTACACTTTTTTTTGTTTTTTCAATTTTGTAAGATTGAATGGTAATGTGATAATCTGAACATAATGATTTAACGATAGTTTGAGTTTTTTGGGCAGCGGTCCCCACAACACTCAAAGAGAGACATCAACAATCAGCATATGGATCTCAACAATGGTGACAATCAAAAGGTTCATGATGCAATGCATGCTGGGTACCAGCACAGGATAAAACTCATCCATGACTCCCAGCATGCATTGCGGCATGAATAAATTATGCCCCTTATTTAGTTATTTACTGGCAGCAGGGGTTCCAGTAAATAACTGTTTTTCTACAGTTTGTTTCCTGTAAATTAATTACAGTTTATTACTTCTACATTATGTTTCATGCAGTTTTTTCTTCATCTTAAATCTTTAACACTTTAAACCCCACAACAAAATCCTCAGTTTTAAATGAACACTTATAATGTGTGCACACTACAGAGTGTTTGATAAACACTGAATCAGTTAAGTTAATGAGATAATTCTGTGATTAATTGATGATTGAGCATGAGTGATGAACACCTGCTATTAACAAACTGAATTACTAAAGGAAAGAGAAACACAAGGACTACAACTGACTTGAGCCACTGCCTTAGATGAAATCAACTGAAATAAAATAATTCATAAAATCTCTCAAGATCTGATTAAACAACTCCTAAAACAGCTTCACCAGATGCACATTACTAACCAGACTGACTTTATTTCTGTCGTATGTCTACAGAAGGTCTTATTGAGAGTTAAATAGGTTTAGGTGTTTTTTTTCCACTACCATGATGGAGATCAGTGTTTAATTTAGTTGGGTTCTTGAACATGACTTTTCAACAACTAAGGTTTTTTTTTTTTTTTACATGTAGTAACAAGGCATCTTTGGAAACTGTTATAGCAGGGGGTAAAAAGTCTACAGAAGAAAAAAATCTGGTATTGTTGTTTATAGATTGACAAGAACAAACACTCTATTATTTCTGATCCAATCATGTGTCCCTTCTCTTATTGATACTACAGCAAAAGAAGGAACACTGCTGAGCCTTAAGTTATGAAAGACTGTTAAGAAAATTTTGCTCATAAAAAAAAAAAAAAACCTTCACTGAAATTTAGACAGAAACATCAAGAATCAGCGCATGAATCACAACAATGGTGACAATCCAGAAAATAAATAAACAGATAATTTCTGATCATCACAAAACATGCTACTAAAACTTAAGACAAAAGCAAAATTTTAAGCACATAAGAATTCAAGAAAACAAGTGAACAATTCAGCGTCATAATTTATTCATGCTGCAATGCATGCTCGGAGTCATGGATGAGTTTTATCCTGTGCTGGTACCCATCATGCATTGCATCATGAACCTTTTGATTGTCACCATTGTTGATCTCTCTCTTTGAGTGTTGCGGACACCGCTGCATAAAATATTTAAAACTCAAACTATCGTTAAAAAGTATGTTCAGATTATCACAGTACGGTTCATTCTCATAAAATTGAAGAAACAATTTTTTTTTTTTGTAATTCCCTCAAATATTTCAAAGCCTAACTAATATTTGACTACTATAGCAACACTTTAAGTCAGTCTAGTAGATCATGATGGACAGGGGCAGCCATAATCACTTGACCATCAAAATTAATATTGCTGTATCCAATGTAGCATAAAGATACAAATACAGCAATGAAACAAAATTTAAAGTAAAACAAGTCAAGGGTCAGGAGCCCAACTAAACCAACCACTGATCTCCACAATGGTGATGCTAAACGAAACTAACATTATCATCTGAATCTCTGTAATTCTCAGTAAGATCTTTTGATCTCTGATCTGATAGAAATAAAGTCAGTCTGGTTAGTAATGAGTGAGGTTGGTAAAGCTGTTTGTTGATTGTATAAATCTTCAGTTGATTTCATCTAAGGCTGTGGCTGAAGTCAGTTGTATTTCATGTGTTTGTCTTGTTTCTTTTTTCTTCAGTGATTCTACTCGTTAACAGCTGCTGTTCATCAGTGTCTGAATTCACTCATTAGTGTTCATTCTCTCTGTCAGGTGGACTATATTAGTAAAGTCATGTAGGGAATAGTGAATGAGGGTGTAGGGTGTGATTTGAAACACAGCCGCTGAGTGTCGACTTTGAATGTTGTTAATTTACGATACACACTGTAAAAAAAATTGCCGTTAAATAACAGTAATTTTCTGGCAGCAGGGGCGCCAGTAAAGTACTGTTAATTTACAGCTCTTAACCATTAATTTACCACTCTTATTTTTTAACAGTATTTTACTGTAAATTCTACCATGGAAATTAACTCCACTCCCACTGCTTCAAACAGTTCTAGTTTTTAAAACTAGCATTCCTATGATGTTAGTACTATGAACTTATTTCATTTGAGTCCACTGAGAAGGAATATTTCTTAATATAACGATGCAAACACTTAATGTGCAGTAATAAAGTAACTAAATACATGACTTTTACTCAAATCACTGCAGCTCATTGTCATCTGCACTAGAGTTGTGACGTTCGCGAACGAACCGATTCTTTTGAACGGCTCATAAACATGAACGATGGGAGCCGAGTCGCGACTGGAGAGGAGCCGTTCTTTCTATCGTTCTTTTTTCCTATGCGTGTTCATACAAATGAGCTCCTCCAGGAGACAGAACAGTTATAGGGGGAGGGGCGCACCCAGCGCAGGCCAACCCTTTATAGCGTGATGATATTAGTTATTAGTTGTGCATGCATTTACATTGCATTTTGTGTTCATTTAAAACTTATTTTAAAATCATTAAAAATGTTCTTTTGTGATACTGTACTTGTATAGAAATTTTTCACTAAAAGCTGTTTTCCACAGACATTCATTGCAGCCCACTTTGTTATTGTTCATTGACTTGAAGGGGTTGATGTCCTATTTGCAAAGTTTACAGTAGTAATAGTATGTAGTATGTAGACATTTCCATTTTAATTATTCTAATTTTATCTACTTTAAAAAAAAAATAGTTTTCTATCAAAATGTTCTTGTGTGATAACAATGTTCTTGTGTGGAAGTGTTTGTAGTAAAAGCTGTTTTGCACAGAAATTCATTGCAGCCGGCTTTGTTTTTTATGTTTATTTGTGAGTAGGTATTGTATGAATAACATAAGTCAACGTAGTTTTACACACACACACACACACACACACACACACACACACTTTGTACTAAAGGTAAATCAAAATAATGATGTCACTGTCTAAGCAGAGGGATTTGTGCAACCCTATGGAATATAGTCCACACATGAGAAATGAGGTAACAATCAATATTTCAGAATAATTCAAACTCAGATATTGGTGTGTGATATCTGAGCTTTAATTATTTGACTAACAAATCTCACCTCATAATACCTCCCAGTGATTATTTCCAGGATAAACTGAGATGCTCCCAAGCTGGCTTCTTAAAACTGACTAAATATTTAAAAAGAGCCAAAAGAGCCATTCTTTTGAACGGCTCTTTGAAAGGAACGGATCGCGAAGATCCGGATCCCCTCAAAGAGCCATAAATCCCATCACTAATCTGCACCACACATGTATGTGCTGAAGTACTTAACACAGAGATCATCACTGTATCAGCAACTCCACATTTACTGCCTTTATACAAAGCAGCAGAAAATCAGAATTTGTGGCTCATCATTGACTGAATCACAGGCTCTACTCTCCAGCACAATGGTGAACAACAAAACTGCATTAAACTAAACGATCTCTCTTGTGCAAACACACATTAATACAGTCAAGTTCAGTATTTACTCTCATTATCAGTGTATGACTTTGCCTAATTTTTTTTCTATGGATGTTCACAATTATTTTAGTTAAATTAACTATTTTTTTCATTTGGTAAATCTGACGTTTACATTTTACAGTATATTACTGTTTTTCCTTGACTTAACGGCAACAAACTGTAGAAAAACACTTTTTTTGCTGGCAACCATTAATTTACGGCAAGAAACACTAGAAAAACAGTTATTTACTGGCAGCAGGGGTGCCAGTAAATAACTGTTTTTCTACAGTTTGTTTCCTGTAAATTAATTACAGTTTATTACTGTTAAATTATGTTTCATGCTGTTTTTTCTTCATCTTAAATCTTTAACCCTTTAAACCCCACAAGAAAATCCTCAGTTTTAAATGAACACTTATAATGTGTGCACACTACAGAGTGCTTGAGTAACACTGAATCAGTGAAGTTAATGAGATAATTCGGTGATTAATTGATGATTGAGCATTAGTGATAAACACCTGCAGAATCACTGAAGGAAAGAGAAACACAAGATCTACAAATGACTTCAGCCACAGCCTTAGATGAAATCAACTGAATAAAAGAATACATCAAATCTCTCAAGATCTGATTAAACAACTACTAAAACAGCTTCACCAGATTCACATTACTAACCAGACTGACTTTATTTCTGTCAGATGTCTACAGAAGAACTTATGGAGAGTTAAATAGGTTTAGGTGTTTTTTTTTCACTACCATGATGGAGATCAGTGTTTACTTTAGTTGGGCTCTTGAACGTGACTTTTCAACAACTAAGTTTTTTTTTTTACATGCTGTAACAATGCACCTTTGGAACCTGTTATAGCAAAACAAAAGTACACAGAAGAGAAAAAATCTGATATTGTTGTTTATAGATTGACAAGAACAAATACTATTATTTCTGATCTAATCCCGTGTCTCTTCTCTTATTGAATATTGATACTACAGCATAAGAAGGAACACTGCTGAGCCATAAGTTATGAAAGACTGTTAAGAAAATTTCACTCATAATAAAAAAAAAAACCTTTGCTGAAATTTAGACAGAAACATCAAGAATCAGCGTATGAATCACAACAATGGTGACAATCCACAAAATAAATAAACAGATCAGTTCTGAACATCACAACACATGCTAATAAAACTTAAAACAAATGCCAAATTATAAGCACATAAGAATTCAAGAAAATAAGTGAACAATTCAGGGGCATAATTTATTCATGCCGCAATGCATGCTGGGAATCATGGATGAGTTTTATCCTGTGCTGGTACCCAGCATGCATTGCATCATGAACCTTTTGATTGTCACCATTGTTGAGATTCATATGCTGATTGTTGATTTCTCTCTTTGAGTGTTGTGGAGACTGCTGCCCGAAATATGTTTTAACTAAAACTAGTCATTAAATCCATAAATACTGGTTATCACATTACTTTTCAATCTTACAAAATTGAAGAAACAAAAAAAATTGTTTCATTCACTCAAATATTTCAACACCAAATTAATATTTGATTACTAGTGATGGGATTTATGGCTCTTTGAGAGGATCCGGATCTTCGCGATCCGTTCCTTTCAAAGAGCCGTTCAAAAGAATGGCTCTTTTGGCTCTTTTTAAATATTTAGTCAGTTTTAAGAAGCCAGCTTGGGAGCATCTCAGTTTATCCTGGAAATAATCACTGGGAGGTATTATGAGGTGAGATTTGTAGTCAAATAATTAAAGCTCAGATATCACACACCAATATCTGAGTTTGAATTATTCTGAAATATTATTACCTCATTTCTCATGTGTCGACTATATTCCATAGGGTTGCACAAATCCCTCTGCTTAGACAGTGACATCATTATTTTGATTTACCTTTAGTACAAAGTGTGTGTGTGTGTGTGTGTGTGTGTAAAACTACGTTGACTTATGTTATTCATACAATACCTACTCACAAATAAACATAAAAAACAAAGCCGGCTGCAATGAATTTCTGTGCAAAACAGCTTTTACTACAAACACTTCCACACAAGAACATTGTTATCACACAAGAACATTTTGATAGAAAACTAATTTTTTTTAAGTAGATAAAATTAGAATAAATAAAATGGAAATGTCTACATACTACATACTATTACTACTGTAAACTTTGCAAATAGGACATCAGCCCCTTCAAGTCAATGAACAATAACAAAGTGGGCTGCAATGAATGTCTGTGGAAAACAGCTTTTAGTGAAACATTTCTATACAAGTACAGTATCACAAAAGAACATTTTTAATGATTTTAAAATAAGTTTTAAATGAACACAAAATGCAATGTAAATGCATGCACAACTAATAACTAATATCATCACGCTATAAAGGGTTGGCCTGCGCTGGGTGCGCCCCTCCCCCTATAACTGTTCTGTCTCCTGGCGGAGCTCATTTGTATGAACACGCATAGGAAAAAAGAACGATAGAAAGAACGGCTCCTCTCCAGTCGTGACTCGGCTCCCATCGTTCATGTTTATGAGCCGTTCAAAAGAATCGGTTCGTTCGCGAACGTCACAACTCTATTGATTACTATAGCAACACTTTGAGTCAGTCTACTAGATCATGCCTGACAGAAATAGCCATAATCACTTGACTATCAAAATTAATATTGCTGTAACAGATGTATCATGAAGATACAAATACAGCAACTAAACAAAATGTAAAGTACAAAAGCCAATGGTCAGGAGACCAACTAAAGTAAACACTGATCTCCACAATGGTAACATCAAACGAAAACAGTAATATTATCATCTAAATCTCTGTAATTCTCAGTAAGATCTTTCGATCTCTGATCTCTGATCTGATAGGAATAAAGTCAGTCTGGTTAGTAATGAGTGAAGTTGGTAAATCTTCAGTTGATTTAACCTAAGGCTGTGGCTGAAGTCAGTTGTAGTTCTTGTGTGTGTCTTGTTTCTTTTTTCTTCAGTGATTCTACTCGTTAACAGCAGCTGTTGATCATTGTCTGAATTCACTCATTCATTTTCATTCTCTCTGTCAGGTGGACTATATTAGTAAACTCATGTGAAATAGTGAATGAGGGTGTAGGGTGTGATTTGAAACACAGCCGCTGAGTGTCGACTTTGAACGTTGTTAATTTACGATATATAGCAGCAGGCTACACTGTTAAAAATCGCTGTAAAAAAACGGCCAAATTTTGACAGTAACATACTGTTTTTCATTAAAACGGTGCATTCTGGGTAATATTCATCATTTTCGAGAAGGTAGCCTGCTGCTATATATCGTAAATTAACAACGTTCCAAGTCGACACTCAGCGGCTGTGTTTCAAATCACACCCTACACTCTCATTCACTATTCCCTACATGAGTTTACTAATATAGTCCACCTGACAGAGAGAATGAAAACTAATGAGTGAATTGAACTACATGAAATACAACTGACTTCAGCCACAGCTTTAGATGAAATCAACTGAAGATTTAAACAATCAACAAACAGCTTTATCAACTTCACTCATTACTAACCAGACTGACTTTATTTCTATTAGATCAGAGATCAGAGATCGAAAGATCTTACTGAGAATTACAGAGATTTAGATGATAATGTTACTGTTTCGTTTGAGGTTACCATTGTGGAGATCAGTGTTTACTTTAGTTGGGCTACTGACCCTTGACTTTTGTACTTTTAAATTTAGTTTCATTGCTGTATTTATAACTTTATGATACATTTGTTACAGCAATATTAATTTTGATAGTCAAGTAATTATGGCGGTTTCTGTCAGGTGTAATCTGCTAGACTGACTTAAAGTGTTGCTGTAGTAATCAAATATTAGTTTGGTGTTAAAATATGTGAGTGACTGACACAATTTATTTTTCTTTCTTCAGTTTTGTAAGCTTGAACAGTAATGTGATAACCAGAACTTATGGATTTAACGACAGTTTTATTAAAAAAATATTTCGGGCAGCAGTCCCCACAACACTCAAAGAGAGAAATCAACAATCAGCATATGAATCTCAACAATGGTTACAATCAAAAGGTTCATGATGCAATGCATGCTGGGTACCAGCACAGGATAAAACTCACCCATGACTCCCAGCATGCATTGCAGCATGAATAAATTATGGCCCTGAATTGCTCACTTATTTTCTTGAATTATTATGTGCTTATCATTTTGCATTTGTCTTAAGTTTTAGAAGCATGTTTTGTGATGTTCAAAACTTATCTGTTTATTTATTTTGTGGATTGTCACCATTGTTGCGATTCATACGCTGATTCTTGATCTTTCTGTCTAAATTTCAGCAAAGGTTTTTTTTTTATTATGAGTGAAACGGTCTTTCATGACTTATGGCTCAGCAGTGTATCTTCTTATGCTGTAGCATATAATAGTGTTTGTTCTTGTCAATCTATAAACAACAATACCAGATTTTTTTTTTTCTTCTGTGGACATTTGTTTTGCTATAACAATTTTCAAAGGCGCATTGTTATAACATGCAAAAAAAAAAACCTTAGTTGTTGAAAAGTCACGTTCAAGAGCCCAACTAAAGTAAACACTGATCTCCATCATGGTAGTGAAAAAAACACCTAAACCTATTTAACTCTCAATAAGATCTGCTGTAGACATCTGACAGAAATAAAGTCAGTCTGGTTAGTAATGTGAATCTGGTAAAGCTGTTTTAGTAGTTGTTTAATCAGATCTTGAGAGATTTGATGTATTCTTTTATTCAGTTGATTTCATCTAAGGCTGTGGTTGAAGTAATTTGTAGTTCTTGTGTTTCTCTTTCCTTCAGTGATTCTGCAGGTGTTTATCACTAATGCTCAATCATCAATTAATCACATAATTATCTCATTAACTTCACTAATTTAGTGTTACTCAAACACTCTGTAGTAGGGCTGGGCGATATATCGAACGATATGATCATGCGCATCTAATCAGTAAAGCTGCTTCCGTGATCACCGCTAAAATCTCCATCACCTGCTTATAATTGGAGTGGCATTTAATAGACAGAGCCGTAGATCGCTGACAAGCCACGCCATATCGCGTTCATTACCGCAGGCGATAATGAACGCGATATGGCGTGGCTTGTCAGCGATCTACGGCTCCGTCTATCAGAGGTGAGACTTTCAAGTCACAAGCAAGTCTTCAAGTCATATTCAAGTCCTCAGAGGGTTAAAGCTAAAGAGATAATTAAGTGACTAATTAAATGATGATTGTGCATTAGTGATGAACATCTGCTGTTAACAATCAACATCACTAAAGTAAAGAGAAACACAAGAACTACAACTGAATTTAGCCACAGCCTTCAACTAAAAAAAAAAAGTAAAATAAAAGAAAACACTATGCCACCATAATTGTGGTCAAGGTTTGCTTTAAGTAGTGTCTTGACCCTTTTACTAATTCAAACCAATTTGATTCAAAACAATTGCAATATTGTTTTCGCAACAACCTTGCAGTAACAGATGATCTTATGCTTTTTCTGCTTATAACTCATGATAACTGAACATAATGAAATTGTGTTTATCTTTGGATAGTAGACTGACACTCAGCTATTACTGAACTGAAGTAAAAATAATCACAATGCTTCAATGTTGAAAAACATAAAAGGAGATAATCAGTTCAGGTTTTTAGACAAACACACTTATCACACGATCCTCAACAGTGGTGACAATTTTTCATACTGCAGTGCATGACGGGAGTTTTTACCCAGCATGCAACATTTTGTTGATTGTCACCACTGTTGAGAGTCATATGCTGGTTCTTGATGTCTGTGTGTGTCTACAGAGTATAGTTTTTCACATTTTGTATGCACTTAGTAGATTTAAAATTCACTTACTTTATTTTTTTTTTCCATAGTGTAGTTTTACTGGGTTGATTATGCTAAACTTAAATAGAGCTAACGTCAATTTGATTGTAATCGGACCACCTATCACATACAGATTAATTTCTTCTCTCTGCTTTACAGCACCTCATGCAATGCTACATAAAGAGATCTAAAATGACAGTCAAGGGTCAAGAGCCCCACTAAAGCAAACGCTGATCTCCATTATGGTTGCATCACTTTAATCAATAAAACATCAACATCTGATCCTCTGTAATTCTCAAGAACAGCAGGTGTTCATCATTAATGCACAATCATCATTTAATTAGTCACTTAATTATGTCATTAACTTTAACCCTTTGAGGACTTGGGATATGACTTGAAGACTTGCTTGTAAATTGAAAGTCCCAACTCTGCTGTCTATTAAATGCCACTCCAATTATAAGCAGGTGATGGAGATTTTAGCGGTGATCACGGACGCATCTTTACTGATTAGATGCGCATGATCATATCGTTAGATATATCGCCCAGCCCTACTCTGTAGTGTGCACACATTATAAGTGTTCATTTAAAACTGAGGATTTTGGTGTGGGGTTTAAAGGGTTAAAAATTTAAGATGATGAAAAAACAGCATGAAACATAATTTAACAGTAATAAACTGTAATTAATTTACAGGAAACAAACTGTAGAAAAACAGTTATTTACTGGCACCCCTGCTGCCAGTAAATAACTGTTTTTCTACTGTTTCTTGCCGTAAATTAATGGTTGCCAGCAAAAACAGTGTTTTTCTACAGTTTGTTGCCGTTAAGTCAAGGAAAAACAGTAATATACCGTAAAATGTAAACGTCAGATTTACCAAATGAAAAAAAAAAAGTTAATTTAACTAAAATATTTGTGGACATCCATAGAAAAAAATTATGCAAAGTCATACACTGATAATGAGAGTAAATACTGAACTCGACTGTATTAATGTGTGTTTGCACAAGAGAGATCTGTTAGTTTAATGTAGTTTTGTGGTTCACCATTTTGCTGGATAGTAGAGTCTGTGCTTCAGTCAATGATGAGCCACAATTTCTGATTTTCTGCTGCTTTATATAAAGACAGTAAATGTGGGTCCGCTGATACAGTGGTGATCTCTGTGTTGAGTATTTCAGCACATACATGTGTGCTATAGCTGACAATGAGCTGGAGTGATTTGAGTAAAAGTCATGTATTTAGCTACTTTATTACTGCACATTAAGTGTTTGCATCTTTATATTAAGAACTATTCCTTCTCAGTGAAATCAAATGAAATAAGTTCATAGTACTAACATCGTAGGAATGCTAGTTTTTAAACTCGAACTCTTTGAAGCAAGTTAATTTCCATGGTAGAATTTACGGTAAAATATTGTAAAAAAAAAATAAGAGTGATAAATTAATGGTTGAGAGCTGTAAATTAACAGTACTTTACTGGCACCCCTGCTGCCAGTAAATTACTGTTATTTAACGGCACAATTTTTTACAGTGTACACTTTTAAAAATTGCTGTAAAAAAACGGCCAAATTTCGACAGTAACATACTGTTTTTCATTAAAACAGTGCATTTTGGGTAATATTCATCATTTTCAAGAAGGTAGCCTACTGCTATATATCGTAAATTAACAACGTTCAAAGTCGACATCAGCCTCTGTGTTTCAAATCACACCCTACACCCTCATTCACTATTCCCTTCATGAGTTTACTAAAATATTCCACCTGACAGAGAGAATGAAAACTAATGAGTGAATTCAGACACTGATGAACAGCTGCTGTTAACGAGTAGAATCACCGAAGAAAAGAGAAACAAGACAAACACAAGAACTACAACTGACTTCAGCCACAGCCTTAGATGAAATCAACTGAAGATTTAAACAATCAACAAACAGCTTTACCAACTTCACTCATTACTAACCAGACAGACTTTATTTCTATCAGATCAGAGATCAAAAGATCTTACTGAGAATTACAGAAATGTAGATGATAATGCTACTGTTTCGTTTGACGTCACCATTGTGGAGATCAGTGTTTGCTTTAGTTGGGCTCTTGACCCTTGACTTTTGTACTTTAACTTTTGTTTCATTGCTATATTTGTATCTTTATGATCCATCTCTATTAATTTTGATGGTCAAGTGATTATGACTTTTTCTGTCAGGCATGATCTACTAGACTGACTTCTTGCTGTAATAGTCAAATAATAATTTGGTGTTGAAATATGTGAGTGAATTACACTTTTTTTTGTTTCTTCAATTTTGTAAGATTGAATGGTAATGTGATAATCTGAACATAATGATTTAACGATAGTTTGAGTTTTTTGGGCAGCAGTCCCCACAACACTCAAAGAGAGACATCAACAATCAGCATATGAATCTCAACAATGGTAACAATCAAAAGGTTCATGCTGCAATGCATGCTGGGTACCAGCACAGGATAAAACTCATCCATGACTCCCAGCATGCATTGCGGCATGAATAAATTATGCCCCTGAATTGTTCACATATTTTCTTGAATTCTTATGTGCTTATAATTTTGCTTTTGTCTTAAGTTTTAGCAGCATGTTTTGTGATGTTCAGAACTTATCTTATCTATTTATATTGTGGATTGTCACCATTGTTGTGATTCATAGGCTGATTATTGATGTTTATGTCTAAATTTCACCAAAGGTTTTTTTATTTATTATGAGTGAAATTTTCTTAACAACTTTTCATAACTTATGGCTCAGCAGTGTTCCTTCTTATGCTGTAGTACCAATATTCAATAAGAGAAGAGACAGGGGATTAGATCAGAAATAATAGTGTTTGTTCTTATCAATCTATAAACAACGATACCAGATGTTTTTTCTTCTGTGGACTTTAGTTTTGCTATAACAAGTTCCAAAGATGCACTGTTACAGCATGTAAAAAAAAAAAAACTTGGTGGTTGAAAAGTCACGTTCAAGAGCCCAACTAAAGTAAACACTGATCTCCATCATGGTATTGAAAAAAAAAACACCTAAACCTATTTAACTCTCAATAAGATCTTCTGTAGACATCTGACAGAAATAAAGTCAGTCTGGTTAGTAATGTGAATCTGGTGAAGCTGTTTTAGTAGTTGTTTAATCAGATCTTGAGAGATTTGATGTATTTTATTTCAGTTGATTTCATCTAAGGCTGTGGCTGAAGTCATTTGTAGATCTTGTGTTTCTCTTTCCTTCAGTGATTCTGCAGGTGTTCATCACTCATGCTCAATCATCAATTAATCACAGAATTATCTCATTAACTTCACTGATTCAGTGTTACTCAAACACTCTCTAGTGTGCACACATTATAAGTGTTCATTTAAAACTGAGGATTTTGTTGTGGGGTTTAAAGGGTTAAAGATTTAAGATGAAGAAAAAACAGCATGAAACATAATTTAACAGTAATAAACTGTAATTAATTTACAGGAAACAAACTGTAGAAAAACAGTTATTTACTGGCACCCCTGCTGCCAGTAAATAACTGTTTTTCTACAGTTTTTTTGCCGTAAATTAATGGTTGCCAGCAAAAAAAGTGTTTTTCTACAGTTTGTTGCCGTTAAGTCAAGGAAAAACAGTAATATACTGTAAAATGTAAATGTCAGATTTACCAAATGAAAAAAAAGTTAATTTAACTAAAATAATTGTGAACATCCATAGAAAAAAAATTAGGCAAAGTCATACACTGATAATGAGAGTAAATACTGAACTTGACTGTATTAATGTGTGTTTGCACAAGAGAGATCTGTTAGTTTAATGTAGTTTTGTTGTTCACCATTGTGCTGGAGAGTAGAGCCTGTGCTTCAGTCAATGATGAGCCACAAATTCTGATTTTCTGCTGCTTTATATAAAGGCAGTAAATGTGGAGTTGCTGATACAGTGATGATCTCTGTGTTAAGTACTTCAGCACATACATGTTAGTGATGGGAAGTTCGGATCATTTTACCGACTCGGACTTTTGAGTCTCGTTCAGCAAAATGAACTAATCTTTTTTCGAGTCATTTTGTTCATTTCGTTCATTTTAGCAAAATGTTATTAAAATATTAAGTGCTACCTCCCCAACACATCTAGTACTTACGCAAACGTTCATCACACTACAAACAATACAAAACTAAAATGCTATAAGATAAAGAAAAAAATATTCATTCTTTACCTGGGTCTTCAGCCTGTGATTAGCTCATCTCACCTCTTATCTGACAAGAAGTCTTCGGGCTTAAGTCATTCCTTAATCACGTGACAGCCCCATACGCAAAACCAACGCGGTCTAGAGCCGGAAAGAGAATTGATTAGTTCATCTCATGAGTCTTTCGGGTCGAGTTTGACTCGTTCCTTAATCACGTGACAGCCCCATACGCAAAACTAACGCAGTCTTGAGCCGGAAAGAGAATTGATTAGTTCATCTCATGAGTCTTTCGGGTCGAGTTTGACTCGTTCCTTAATCACGTGACAGCCCCATACGCAAAACTAACGCGGTCTTGAGCCGGAAAGAGAATTGATTAGTTCATCTCATGAGTCTTTCGGGTCGAGTTTGACTCGTTCCTCACGTGACAGACCCATGCGCTATTTCTGACATTTCTGTCACTGTGTATTTGTTACTATTTGTTGAGGATCTGTGGTGTGTTATTATTTTATAAATAAATAAAACCTTGTTATAAATAAAATTTTGATTAATTTGTCTTCTTGACTGTCTATCGGTAAATAAACACTAGGCTATATAATAATATAATAATCCAAACTTACAATAAAAAGTATTTATAGACTAGTTTGTATAAGAAGATTGCTCAAAAAAGGACATAATGACATGCATTAAAAGCAAATAACATTTTGAATTTGAATTATTAATGTTAGTATAAAACATTAAAGTTATGATAACTTCAGTTTTAACCGTTTTAACCCAGCTCAGAGTGAGGAGTTTCAGATCCTGGTGCGACTGCCAATGCAGGGGCCATGTTTTGGGAAGACTTTGACGAGAGGTTAGCAAGTTTGAGGCCTTCTGCTACCTCTTCTAAGACCTCAGATGCTATGATGGAGATGCGGGCCAACCTTGCAGAGCTACTCTTACCCCGCACATCAGACCCTCTGGCCTGGTGGAGGAGATGTTCACCAGTATACAAAAGCCTTTCTGAAGTCACAAAGACAAGACTTTGCATTGTGGCCACATCCGTGCCATCAGAAATTATTTTTTTCTAATAATTGGGCAGATTATCTCAGATAGAAGAACTCATAGACTCAGCCCATCCAAGGTCAGGGAGCTTGCTTTTTTTATTTTTTTATAATGCAAACATGCCTTAAAGCAAGTCCTAAAAATATAGCCACAGTGTGTTATTTATTTTAAAGCTTATTTTTATTTATTTAGAAAAAGACTAGCTTGTTGTGCAATATTTTTGTTGTTGTGATTTTAAAGGTAATTTGTTATTGTTATAAGGCTCCGTAGCTTTAGTATCTCTTAATTTTCATTTATTTTTTATTCAAATGGTTTAAAATTATTTTGGGAATATTTATCCTCTTAGTTTTTATTTTGGCACAAAAGTGTTATTTATTTTAAAACGCATTCATTTAAAATTATTATGTAAAAAAAGCAAAGCTTGTTGTGCAACATTTAGTTTTTCTTTTTTTTATATTGTACTTTTAAAGTTCATTTGTTAAGGTTATTAGACCCAGTGGCTTTATTATCTTTTAATTTTAATTTCATTTTTAATTTTAATTTCATTTTTATTATTTTAATTTATTTTGGAATAGTTGTCTTCTTTGTTACAAAGCTTTTCTGGCACAAAAATAAACAACAATTGAAAAGTATGTACAGTGTTTTTAATGTTTATAAAGTGTCATATGTTACAAAAGTATGGTTTACACAGACAATCTGATTTAATAACTGCACAACTAAACAAAAAACAAACAAACAAACAGACAGAAAAAAAGATCAACATTTTAAGCATAACCAACTCTTAATTTCCACATTCAGTGTTATGGAAAAGTACCACCATGACAGAAATTAAAAGCAACAATTTGAAACCAGAAATGCATCACGTTACTGTAAGAGTAAATAATACTAATAATAAATAAGCACTACGCACCCATTTTGTAAGAAAAGTTGTAAATTAACTAATTACTCTAGCCAGTGTTGTCACATCACGGGACAAAAGAACGAAAAACCAGAAGAACCGAAAGATGAACTATTCAATTCTCTGCATTCTTTTACTGTCTATGGTTTTAGCGTATGGGTCTGTCACGTGATTAAGGAATGACTCGACCCGAAGACTCATGAGATGAACTAATCAATTCTCTTTCCGGCTCATTCTGCATTGGGTTTAGCGTATTGGGCTGTCACGTGATTAAGGAACGAGTCAAAAACCCGATAGACCCGAACTATGAACTAATCAATTCTCTTTCCGGCTCATGCTGCATTGGGTTTAGCGTATTGGGCTGTCACGTGATTGAGGAACGAGTCAAAAACCCGATAGACCCGAACTATGAACTAATCAATTCTCTTTCCGGCTCAGACTGCATTGGGTAAGCGTATGGGGCTGTCACGTGATTGAGGAACGAGTCAAAAACCCGATAGACCCGAACTATGAACTAATCAATTCTCTTTCCGGCTCAAGACTGCATTAACTGACAGGTGAATTACTAATACGACTAGAACAGAACCTATTGAATAATGCGCATGCGCGACTGAACGAATCACTCCCCGAGACGACTCGTTCTTCCCGAGTCACATTAAAGATTCGTTCAAAATGAACGAATCGTTCAAGAACGACACATCACTAATACATGTGCGGTGTAGATGACAATGAGCTGCAGTGATTTGAGTAAAAGTCATGTATTTAGTTACTTTATTACTGCACATTAAGTGTTTGCATTGTTATATTAAGAAATATTCCTTCTCAGTGGACTCAAATGAAATAAGTTCATAGTACTAACATCGTAGGAATGCTAGTTTTAAAAACTAGAACTGTTTGAAGCAGTGGGAGTGGAGTTAATTTCCATGGTAGAATTTACGGTAAAATATTGTTATAAAATAAGAGTGGTAAATTAATGGTTAAGAGCTGTAAATTAACAGTACTTTACTGGCGCCCCTGCTGCCAGAAAATTACTGTTATTTAACGGCAACATTTTTTACAGTGTACACTGTTAAAAATCGCTGTAAAAAAACGGCCAAATTTCGACAGTAACATACTGTTTTTCATTAAAACCGTGCATTCTGGGTAATATTCATCATTTTCGAGAAGGTAGCCTGCTGCTATATATCGTAAATTAACAACGTTCAAAGTCGACACTCAGCGGCTGTGTTTCAAATCACACCCTACACCCTCATTCACTATTCCTTACATGAGTTTACTAATATAGTCCACCTGACAGAGAGAATGAAAATGAGTGAATTCAGACAATGATCAACAACTGCTGTTAACGAGTAGAATCACTGAAGAAAAAAGAAACAAGACACACACAAGAACTACAACTGACTTCAGCCACAGCCTTAGATGAAATCAACTGAAGATTTACCAACTTCACTCATTACTAACCAGACTGACTTTATTTCTATCAGATCAGAGATCAGAGATCGAAAGATCTTACTGAGAATTACAGAGATTTAGATGATAATGTTACTGTTTCGTTTGATGTTACCATTGTGGAGATCAGTGTTTACTTTAGTTGGGCTCCTGACCCTTGACTTTTGCACTTTACATTTTGTTTAGTTGCTGTATTTGTATCTTCATGATACATCTGTTACAGCAATATTAATTTTGATAGTCAAGTTATTATGGCTGGTTCTGTCAGGCATGATCTACTAGAATGACTTGAAGTGTTGTTATAGTAATCAAATATTAATTTGGTGTTGAAATATTTGAGTGAATGACATTTTTTTTTTTTTGTTTCTTCAATTTTGTAAGATTGAAAAGTAGTGTGATAACCAGTATTTATGGATTTAATGACTAATTTTAGTTAAAAAATATTTCGGGCAGCAGTCTCCACAACACTCAAAGAGAGAAATCAACAATCAGCATATGAATCTCAACAATGGTGACAATCAAAAGGTTCATGATGCAATGCATGCTGGGTACCAGCACAGGATAAAACTCATCCATGATTCCCAGCATGCATTGCGGCATGAATAAATTATGCCCCTGAATTGTTCACTTATTTTCTTGAATTCTTATGTGCTTATAAGTATGTGCTTAAATTTTAGTATCTTGTTTTGTGATGTTCAGAACTGATATGTTTATTTATTTTGTGGATTGTCACCATTGTTGTGATTAATACGCTGATTCTTGATGTTTCTGTCTAAACTTCAGCAAAGGTTTTTTTTTATTATGAGTGAAATTTTCTTAACAGTCTTTCGTGACTTATGGCTCAGCAGTGTTCCTTCTTATGCTGTAGTATCAATATTCAATAAGAGAAGAGACACGGGATTAGATCAGAAATAATAGTATTTGTTCTTGTCAATCTATAAACAACAATATCAGATTTTTTTCTCTTCTGTGTACTTTTGTTTTGCTATAACAGATTCCAAAGGCACATTGTTATAGCATGTAAAAAAAAAAAAAACCTTAGTTGTTGAAAAGTCACGTTCAAGAGCCCAACTAAAGTAAACACTGATCTCCATCATGGTAGTGAAAAAAACACCTAAACCTATTTAACTCTCCATAAGTTCTTCTGTAGACATCTGACAGAAATAAAGTCAGTCTGGTTAGTAATGTGAATCTGGTGAAGCTGTTTTAGTAGTTGTTTAATCAGATCTTGAGAGATTTGATGTATTCTTTTATTCAGTTGATTTCATCTAAGGCTGTGTCTGAAGTCATTTGTAGATCTTGTGTTTCTCTTTCCTTCAGTGATTCTGCAGGTGTTTATCACTCATGGGCAATCATCAATTAATCACCGAATTATCTCATTAACTTTACTGATTCAGTGTTACTCAAGCACTCTGTAGTGTGCACACATTATAAGTGTTCATTTAAAACTGAGGATTTTCTTGTGGGGTTTAAAGGGTTAAAGATTTAAGATGAAGAAAAAACAGCATGAAACATAATTTAACAGTAATAAACTGTAATTAATTTACAGGAAACAAACTGTAGAAAAACAGTTATTTACTGGCACCCCTGCTGCCAGTAAATAACTGTTTTTCTACTGTTTCTTGCCGTAAATTAATGGTTGCAAGCAAAAAAAGTGTTTTTCTACAGTTTGTTGCCATTAAGTCAAGGAAAAACAGTCATATACTGTAAAATGTAAACGTCAGATTTACCAAATGAAAAAAAAGTTAATTTAACCAAAATATTTGTGAACATCCATAGAAAAAAAATTTGGCAAAGTCATACACTGATAATGAGAGTAAATACTGAACTCGACTGTATTAATGTGTGTTTGCACAAGAGAGATCGTTTAGTTTAATGTAGTTTTGTTGTTCACCATTGTGCTGGAGAGTAGAGCCGGTGCTTCAGTCAATGATGAGCCACAAATTCTGATTTTCTGCTGCTTTATATAAAGGCAGTTAATGTGGAGTTGTGTAGGGAATAGTGAATGAGGGTGTAGGGTGTGATTTGAAACACAGCCGCTGAGTGCCGACTTTGAACGTTGTTAATTAACGATTTATAGCAGCAGGCTACCTTCTCGAAAATGATGAATATTACCCAGAATGCACTGTTTTAATGAAAAACAGTATGTTACTGTCGAAATGTGGCCATTTTTACAGCGATTTTTAACAGTGTAAACACTGAAGCAGTGTTAAAAGTAACACTGAAGCAGAGTTGAAGTTAATGAGATAATTAAGAAGTTAATTGAGTTATGATTGACCATTAATGAAGACACCTGATGTTAACAAGCAGAATCACCAAACGAGAAAATCACAATTTGTGTGTCACCATTATAGTGGTCAGTATTTGCTTTATGTGACCAGATGCTCTCCTCCCATGTTTGTATGGATACTAATGATTTAATTAGAATTTGCCGCCTACAAATTTCCTTTTAGTTGGGGTGACGTGTCATTTCCGATTAGGCTATAAATAGCGCATTTCCATTCATGTCGAGATGTACGTCACCTCCGATTGAGTCGGGGGTTCCCATTTGCTTCCAACGTGCGGGTGATTTGACTGCGGCTGTATGCCAGCTTTTGCGTGCTCCTGAAATGATTTCTTTCGGTAAGCTGTTATTGCAGTTATTTGTGGGAACCAGCTCTCTGGTTGGGATTCTGACGAGTGGGTATGGGTCTTTCGTGTATTTCAGGCACATGTAAAACAACGTGTGACGCTACAGGATCAAAACAAATCAACGAGCGATCTAGAGTGGTTTGTTTTAAGTGATTGACATGGTTCTATCGGCGGGTGAGTCTTTTCCTTATTGGGTCGAGACCATTGGGCATTCAGGCGGGCATTTAACCATTGTGTTTCCCTTCTAAGGTGTCTGAGATCTTTTCCTCTCTGCCTTTCTTCCGTATTTACTGCGAGGAATCGCCGTTGTCCTAACCTACTGTTTTGTGGTTTTTGTCTGTTTCATTTAGTCTGATTTGTAAGAGTGGTTTGTTATGTGGGTTGGATGATGTTATTAGTAATTTGTTTTGTTTTTTTTGTTTCGAGATTGTGTTAGTGTGAATTATAGTATTCAGTGAAGTGTTTTTGGATTATTAGTATTTTTGTTTTTTTGCTGTTTATATTGACTTCATTGTGATTTTTCTAATCGTGATCTTTTTCTTTTTTTTGTGTGTGTGAGCAACTGTAAACTCTCTTTCTGCTAGATGCCAGGGGCTTCAGTCAGGAATCCTCCTTTTCCTCAGCGTGCTGGTGGTGGTTTTGAACACTGGGTGCTGTGTGCAGTGAGACGCACCGATTTTGTGTGTGAGTGAGAAGTTTACTCTACAGTGTGTGGTTTGGTTCCTTGTTCTTTAGCCCGTGGCTGAAAAGCTTTTGAGTGTAAGGTTTTATTGTATGTTTATTTTGTAGTGATTGACTTTTGAATGATTGTAAAACTCCTCTGCCTCTATAACACATACATTCGATGGTCAGATGCCGTGAGGAGTTTTGCCTGGTACGCCCGGTTTACTCCTGTCTGCTTTTAATAATAAAGAACTCCTTTTGTATGATTTGCATGTCTGTTCCTTACTAGTGCAACGAACTTGTGTGTCTTAAGATAAAGGGTATCATTCATTCTCTGATGTCAGAGTGGCGTAGTCGGTTTTTGTAAAGTTGCAGTTATTCTATTCTAAAAAAGCTAGGCCCTAGTGCCCCACGAATTACGAGCTCCCCTCGTTCTGCCACATTTAGTTGGGATCTTGGCTTGTGACTTTTTAAATTTAAAATTAGTGTGTCAAGCCAAGAGCAAAAATCATTGGGTGTTGATGATTGTGTTTTAATGTAATCATTGCTTGACCTTAATCACTGAGCTCATTTGCAGTCTTTTCTCTAAGTTTATTGATTGTTATTTATTGTAACAGCTTTGATTCCACAATGAATGAGTTTGTATTTTCTATCCATTTTATAAGTTAAAATCTGAAGGGTCAAGATCCCAACTAAAGTAAACACTGACCGCTATAATGGTGACACACAAATTGTGATTTTCCCGTTTGGTGATTTCTGCTTGTTAACATCAGGTGTCTTCAATAATGGTCAATCATAACTCAATTAACTTCTTAATTATCTCATTAACTTCAACTCTGCTTCAAGTGTTACTTTTAACACTGCTTCAGTGTTTATATGTGTCCACACAGAGTGTTAAATTAACACTGGGGATTTTGCTGTGTAATATCATTGTAATAAATAGAGCAGTTAAAACATGTCTGTGGTGTGATAGCGTCACAAGTTTACTGAACAATACTGAATAATAATAATAATAATAATAATAATAATAATAAAAGAGTCTGTCTACTGCTGCAACCGTTTATGGTGCTATCGTAAATATTACAAAATGTAGACAGGATTTTGCAGTATTTAACACAGTAACCCAATAAAGTGGACTGTGAAACTCTAAACCATCTTTCCTACACATCTCTGTAACAGCTAATATGCCATATGCATATAATTTGCATATTATGCCGCACACACACTCTCAGAAAATAAAGTACATAATTGTACCTTTAGGGGTACAATAGCTTGTCACTGGGGCTGTACCCTCAAGGGTCCAGCTTTTGTATCAACTGTGATTTGTACCTTAAGAGACCAGTGTTGTACCTGTGGTGACAATTTTGTTCCTTTATTTAACAGTACAAAAATTCACCCTTCAAAAAGGGTACAATCGTTGACTATAATGAGAAAAGATTTTATATATATGAACACACACGCTGAACTAAAATCAGAATTTACTAAATCCTTTTCATTTTAAAAACAATGTCTAACTGTAACATAGAAATGATCATCCACTGAGTGAGTGCAATTTGCCTGAAAATCCATTTAATTTCAAGTAACGTTCATAGGACAAAGGACCCACATGGTGTCTAGGTTAAAGAGATACTTGATTTGCCAAAACAATGGCAATGTCGGTTACTTCTATGCCTGCTTTTGATATTTGTTTAAGGACCTCCTTGGTTGAAAGCCCTGAAAGAACCAGAGGTGGGAAGTCCAGGGGCCAAAGAGTAAAAGTCCTGCCATATTGTTTTACACCCATGAACTCAACATCCGATTTCAGCAGAGAAGGAACCAAGTCATTCTTTCCAAGTTACAAATAAGTCTTGAAAGAGATTATGCCTGCTGTGTGGTGCTATTGAGGATGCCGGTTTGCCATGGAAAAGGTTTGTTAGAATAACAACCGATGGAGCGCCATCAATGACAGGAAGGAAAAATGGACTGGTGGCACTTGTTCAAAGAAAACTGGAAGAGGAGAATGTGCAGGAGGCCATTGCTCTGCAGTGCATTATCCATCAGCAGGCCCTTTGCAGCAAATGCCTTAGGGTTGACAATGTGATGTCTGTTGTTGTAAAATGCATCAACCATATCAGATCTAGGGGCTTAAAACACCGGCAGTTCCGCACCTTTTTGGAGGAAATAGGGTCAGAATATGAGGATGTGCTCTATTTCACAGAGGTACGTTGGCTCAGTAGGGGAAATGTCTTGAAGAGGTTTTTTGAGTTGCGTGCAGAAGTGCACTGTAAAACCCGACAAGTTAACTCAAACCGTTTGAGTAAACAGATTGCCTTAATTTAAACCATGTAAGTTTTAAAACTTTGCATTTAAGTAATTAAGTGATTAACTAAGTGCTGATTGAGAATTAGTGATGAACAGCTGCTGCTAACAAACAGAATCACTGAAGAAAAGAGAAACACAAGAACTACTACAACTGACTTCAGACACAGACTTAGATGAAATCAACTGAAATAAAATACATTACATTTTTTCAAGATCTGATTAAACAACCCCACAAACAGCATCGCCAGCTCAACTTATTAATAACCAGACTGACTTTATTTCTGTCAGATGTCTACAGAAGATCTTATTGAGAATGAACTAAGGTTTAGATGTTGATTTATTGTTTAATTTGAAGTAACCATGTTAGAGATCAGTGTTTGCTTTAGTTGGGCTCTTTACCCTTGATTTCTGTCTTAGTCTTTTCTCTGGCTGTTATAACCATGTGTTGCTAAAACACATTTGTTGTAACTCAAAAGCCCAGAAGAAATATCATCAGGTTTGGTGATGATCATCATCAGTTATTGAACTGTACGAAGTATAATCTCTGATGAAATAGGTGCTGTGCAATTTGATTGATTATAGTAAAAGTGACTCTAAGTGCAAGTGGTTCTGTGATAATCAGTTAATACAAAGACTTTCCAAACAGTGTGGTCTCCTATGGTGTCAATTAGTCACACAAAGACATCAATAATCAGCATATGAACCTCGATAATGGTGACCATTCAAAAAAAAAAATCCTGCAGAGCATGCTGGGAGCCATGGATGAGTTTTGTACTACAATAGTACCCAGCATGCATTGCAGCATGTTTTTTTTTTTCGTCACCATTGTAGAGGTTCATATTCTGATTATTGATGTCTGTGTTTGACCAACTACTGGTATAGAAGAAAAATTTATGTGTACAAAATGTTTAGAAAGTCGTTTTTATATTGACTGATTATCACAGAACCACTGGCTCTTAGTGTCACTTGTACTAGAATCACTTCAGCTAATTAAAACACCTACTTCATCAGAGATTAGACTCCATATAGATCAATGATTGTGAATAGTAATGATTAATCATCATCACCAATATAAAGTATAACAACCTACATCTAGATACAAGTTAACACCTGATGATATTTCTTCTGGGCTTTTGAGTTACAACAAATGTGTTTTAGAAACACATGGTTATAACAGCCAGAGAAAACTCTGAGACAAAAGTCAAGGGTCAAGAGCCCAACTAAAGCAAACAGTGATCTCTAACATGGTTACTTCAAATGAAACAATAAATCAACATCTAAACCTTAGTTCATTCTCAATAAGATCTTCTGTAGACGTCTGACAGAAATAAAGTCAGTCTGGTTATTAATAAGTGGAGCGATGCTGTTTGTGGGGTTGTTTAATCAGATCTTGAGAGATTTCATGTATTTTATTTCAGTTGATTTCATCTAAGCCTGTGTCTGAAGTCAGTTGTAGTAGTTCTTGTGTTTCTCTTTTCTTCTGTGATTCTGTTTGTTAACAGCAGCTGTTCATCACTAATGAACAATTATCACTACAACTGACTTCAGCCACAACCTTAGATGAAATCAACTGAAGATAAAATAATACATTAAATCTCTGGAGACAGCCGCTGACTGGATTTGAACATTTTTCTATTTTTGAATACAAATGCGTGGCGTGGCCAAAAACCAGAGAAAGATGCTTTTTGGAAGCTTAATGTATCGCAACACCTTACATGAACAAACAGACATGCAGCAAAATCCAGGCGACGGCTCAACTGACCGCGGCCCTACACTCACGGAGCACGGTCAATGCAATAAATAATAATACCTGCAGACTTCAGGTTGAATACCAACTAAAATATAAGCACTGTGAACCAATGTGATATAACTATTTTAGCGTTTGAGGCTCTGGAAAACAGTGAATTAACGAGGGAAAAACGTGGTGTCATATTACATTCACGAAGCACATTCAAATTTGCTTACATGCAATAAATCGCAACATTATTTGTTTATCATTACAAATAAAAAAACCTAAAACTCACCTTCCTCGCATTCTTTGTGTTTCTCGACACAAATTCGTGTAAGGTCTCCAGGCAGATGCATTAACTCAAAGACAACACATTTCTTTACGTTTCAATTTTCAATTACTTATAAACTTAAGTTCAGTATCCAAAACTTAAAATGACAATTTAAGTTAAAGAGGAAAAGTAAGTACATAAAACTTATTTGGGCTATGATGTTTCACAGTGAAAAAGTTTGTCCCCGCCACTGATATTTACTTGTGTACCTTATTTCCAAAAATCATCATTTAAAATGATTTTGAAAATAGTTATAATGTTGTGTAAAACTATAATTATGGACACAACCAATTTTGCTCATTGAGATATTTATTAATGAAGAACTGTTATATCATAATTATACTGTCACACACACACACACACACACACACACTCTTACATATAGTTTTTATGAGCCAAGCATTGATCTGAATGGAGAGCTTAATTAATTAATTATTAAAATAATTAATCGCAGGATTCTGAAATCTAAAACTACTTTTATGAAGCACAATTAAACAGAGTCTGTTTTGTCTTTGGGGATTTAGAATCTTTAATGTTTTCATGTATAGCAAATCAGCTTTAATGAACGGCTAATTACAAAACTCTTGACACTGAAAAAAAGCAGAGCCTATAGAAATACTAAAAATGGTGAAAAATAACTGGCAATGATAAAAAAGGCAGTATCCATTAGCAGTTTTATGTCATCTTGTGGTCTGGGTCGTTTCCTTTATCTTAATTATATGATGTCATTACACTGATATCTCCACTATGCTGATTATGGTTTTGAATATTGATATATATATATTCCTTTTCCAATGAACACAACAAGAAAGTAATCTCAGACAATTTAATCCAGTTATTTGAATCAAATCTGCTAACTTATTTGAAGCACCAAATCAGCCAGAAATCAGTTATCACGATTAAAAGATCTGGCATCTGTCAGATCATCTCGCATGTATTAAGCAAGGTGTGAAGAATGGACCCCCTGGTCAATTTTCGGCGGGTTGTCAGTCACATCCACAATGGTGACGAGTACAACAGCATCAGCCGTCTTACTGGCGTCATTCTGCTGAGTTGCCTGATTTTACAAGGAAACACTGTTTAGGAAAAAATATACAAACAAAGTAGTGAAATCTCTTCAGACTTATAAGAAACTTCTGATACCTGTATGACAACAGCAATCTGCCCTGTTTGCTCTCTGTCTAGTGCCGCCGTCACAGAGATGACCCCAGTGTTTCGGTCGATTTCAAAGCTGTTCTGATATTCATTTGGAATGACTGAAACAAACATATCAATATATGCTTTGTTATTATCAGAAAGGTAATTCAAATCATGAGTACATTTCATGATTATTTTATTGTTTAGATTAGGACGTAAGTGTGTTGTAAATCGTCCGTTACAGGTACCTGATGTTATGCTGTAAACTACAGGCTCGTTGATGCCCGTGTCACCATCTTGAGCTTTTATGGGCTCAGGAGTGATGTCCGAGAAGAGTCCGACCTGTGCATGGACAGAAAGAGGGTTTTATTAATGTGCTCAGACATGTATTTAAAGCTTCGATCTTGTCCTCCGAGTTCATTTACCTGATTTTCCTCAATGGATGCCTTGTAGAGACAGTGATCAAAATAAGGGTTTAGGTTGTCAAAATCTTCAATCGTTAGTGTAATTGTTGTTGTGTCCCTGAGTCCTCCTATATCCTGCAAGAAAATAAACTCCCTTAAAAATGGTGAAAAGTAATAATTTCTCCCCAATTGTGATTTATTGTAACCCAATGAAATGAGTTTCTCAGCTCATTCCATTTGAATTAAACTGTATCCAACCACTGACTTTACTTTAATTTGTACTATTAATGACATTGAAAATTATAGTTTCCAGACATCAAGACAGCTGTTCCTATATGGAAAAAAAGCAGCTTGGACATTCTGGTAAACATCTCTTTTTGTGTCCCACGAGTAAGTAGATGATGACAGAGTTTCCAGTTTTGGATGAGCTTTGCTTTATAGGCTAGAGCAGTATTTTGATGTTTAATAATGGATGTAAGACTAGAAGGATGTCAGAGAGTTTGTATTTACTTTAGCTTCCACCATAAAGACGTATTTTTGAACATTGTTGTAGTTCACAGGCTTTATCAACTCGATGTCAGCTGCATTGTTTTGCCGGTCATATTTCAGACCAAAGTTTTCTGGTACTGGAGGCTGTTAACAGAAGTGATGATAGGGTCATGCATAAATTCATGAGTGTATACATTATTATTTTCTTTAGTTTCTTAAAAAATTATTTGCATGCATCAATTCTGTAATTAGAAAACATGAGATTAGACATATACAATCCTTTAATAGACTTATGGATTAAAAGTCATATGAGATTTATCAGATGAATAGTAACGGAATAAGGAACGTGACATGAAAGTGCAATGGTTTCATTTATTAATGTAGATTTTTGCTTATAATCAAAGTATAATCAGAGTTCCCAAGACAAGAGTCCAACAGCATATGTAAGGTTCAAACAAGAGTCGGGGCTTGAACATGGTCAAATCAAATGTGGCTGCAGTTTGAGGAAGCCTATTGCATATATCAAATATATAATAATTGTTCATGACTCACCAGTATATAATATGTAAGTCTTTTGTTTTCTATAGTTGCATCCTCATCAATAGCTGTCACTTTCTGCACAACCCAACCGACAGGCGTCCCCTGGAATGAAAGACACGGTTTAGTAAGAGATGTGAGGGAACTCTGAGACCAAACACAATGCAGCTGTAGAGATGTGAGATTACACACACATCGGACACTGTGCCGGTGTATGAATTGGTCTGGAAGATTGGAGGGTTGTCATTGATATCCAGAACGTATAGTGACCGGCCGTTTTTCGCCTGAAATGGAAAACGAAGACTCTATAGTCAAGGTTATTTGCTGAATCTTTATTTCTATAATATGTTGTCATATTGAATGATTTATGATGTTATTGTTTAAATAAACATACCCCTCTTGTGCAGGAAATGGAATAATACAAAGCATCTGCATACTAGAAAACATAAAACATACAAAGAGATTTATATATATATGTATATATAAATGCAACATTATCTTTCTATATATATATGCACTTGATCATTGAGCGTGGAACAAACCCGCTTTATTTCCTCAAGATCCAGTGGTTTGATGATCCGTACAGTAGCGGTTGAGTCTCCATCAGAGTAAACCAGCTCCACATATTTCATACAAACAACACCAATATACGGCTCCAGAAACAGACCAGCATCTGGACTGATGTTAGTGATAATCTCTATATCTCCTGTAGGCCATATCAAATACACATTTAAATACATACTCTAAAATATACACACCAGATAATGTTTTTGCATTATGACTCTTATCATACTATCTAATTATTGGCTCGTTTTTCTATATATTAACAATGAATTGAAATGGAAAAACAACATCAACAACAACAATATTATTTTATTTTAAATATCATAATAAAAACATTATGATATGATATTTGATATTATGATATGTTATGATATATGATATGATATGTTGATATATTGGCATATCGTACCTTCAAATCCCTCCTCGACTGTCCCTACAGGGTTATTACTTCCAGTCACACAGTTCACTTCTGTAGAAACTTAAACAACAAGCAGTTGGTTTCTGGGATTAGTTAAATTCAGCAGCACATAATGTTATTATATGCAGTATGTAGAAAATCAAATCAAACTGAGCTTTCAATGAACAAATTGGTTTGAAATACTGAAACGACTACAGACACAGTGGCATTGCTCAGCTGATGTTCTTAAAGCTTTACAGCAGTAAATCAGAGTTACTGAAACTTGACATAATCAAAACTAAAATCTAGTTTTCCCCTGTAGACAGAAAACTGACTTACCAATAGCGCTTACACTGTCGACATGCAGGCAGGCTAAAATAATTAAAACAGAGAATAAGGCCATATTTTCAGTGCAGCTTGTATCTGGCAGAGTGAACAGATTGACTATCCTTGTGTAATATATATATGTATCTTTCTGAGCTGTTATCTATTATGTTAACTGTTTATGTCATAAAGAGTTATGGCCTCTACTGTAATCCGGTATCAAAGACCATGGGACCATGAGAATCAGCGCTGTGAAATCCCACATGCATTTTGATGGCCACAAATCGGCGGTGAGAGTCAGACAGCCTACAGTGACTTATAAATCTACAAGTAATAACCTTACGATGACAACTGATGTTGTAGTCACCAACATTACCTTAGCAAAATCAAGCGACAGGCAATGTATCCTGATTCTGAAACAGTCAAATCTTTCACTTGTGGCAAGGACAAAATCAGCTACAGTTTAAAGTGGGGTGAAATGCTCATTTTCACTCAATATCCTGTTAATCTTGAGTACCTATAGAGTAGTACTGCATCCTTCATAACTCCAAAAAGTCTTTAGTTTTATTATATTCGTAAGAGAAAGATAGTCTGTACCGATTTTTCCCGGAAAAACACGACTGGCTGGAGGCATGACGTGTGGGCGGAGCTAAAGAATCACGAGCGTGAGTAGGCTTTTGTGTTGAGAGCGTTTGGAAGCTGTGACAGCTGTGAAGGCTGAAACTGAATGAGAGCAGCAGCAGCAACAACTCGCTCCGAGTGGGGCTCGAACCCAGGTCTCCGGCAGGGGAGGCAGACGCACTAACAAGGAGGCAGAGATATTTTAAGCAGTTTTACTCAACGCATGCGGTTCCAACACACGATCGTGACCCTTTTTCGTTGGGACTGCATTATCCTTAAGAAATAAACGATGTGCAAATCCGTCGTCAAACTGGGCCTTGTTTGTAAAACAAGCATCTTCGAAATGCAGGGAACAAACAAAAACACTTGCACAACTCCGTTGATGCTCTGTAAAAATAAACTCCATCCACTGGTCCCTTAATGCTGTTTTTTTTGGTAATCTGTGCAGGGTTGTCTTGCCCTGGCAACCAAAAACACACTTCTTTTGTGACATTTCGCGTCGCTCTCACTCTGATCAGTGAATGTCTGTGCTCTCTCAGTGCTCTGCTATACTGGAGCGTGCGCTCTTCTGGCAGAAGTGCCCTTATAAGGAAATTCCGCTCCATCTAACGTCACACAGAGCCAGGGCCAGCGCTCCGCACACGCACATCACGCACTGCGCGTAGGGCACCAAGTGCTTGGGGGGGGCACCAAAAAATCTGGGTCGTGAAAAAATCATCACAATAGGCTACTAGTATAAATAACAAATAAAAATTTTCTAAAAGCATGTTAATATACAAAAGCAATACAAAAGTAATGTAGGCCTAGACCAAATTAGTCGAGAAAAAGGTGAATCTCTGTGCCAGTATCCCTCTGGTTTCAGAATTGGTGATGACGGTTATGACGTGACTCAAATGTGACTTGTTGTTCTTGAAGATAGCGGGTTAACTCCGTGTCAGCGCGCGCTCTGGTCGGTAAAGGGGCAGAGATTTCAGACTTCCGTTTATTAAGGAGATCTGTCACAAAACTCATCATCCGCGCCAAGTTTTTTGAGCAAATTTCAAAGCCACACCCGCCTGCCATCCGCTGATTGTTTTGCGGTCTATGGCGATGCAATGCTTTGTTGTTGCGAGCCTCAAAAAAAAAAAAAAAAAAAAAAGCCATTGTCTGTTCTAAAAAGGATGCAGAGGCATAGGCCTATGCTGAGTTTCATTACGATGAGATGCGCTCTAGTTCACAGTGCAGTGCAAGTGAACGCGGTGGGCTGGTGCTTCCATGTCACGGTTATCATTGTCTGCTATATTTGCTTTTTATTAATTGAAATACATGCAATTGGTTGATGAAACATTTATTAAAATTAAGATAAAATTTGTTCAAAACGAAATTCATTTTTAAGAAAGGTTTTCTACAAAGCAAAATTTAATGAAGTGTAGGGCTGTCAACTTTAGTCGTTTAGTCGACTAATCGGTCGATGCCGTCTTGTTGCATTTTTTTTTTCACCAATAAAGAAATGTTCATTGATTAACATCCTTGATATTTATTCCTTTATTGGCAGTTATATAGCCTATTACAGTATTCTAAAGATAATTAGCCTATGTTTTATCCCAAACTTTAAATGCTTTCATTTAGGCTATTTTATAACAGCGCCAAAGTGAACACTTGGGAACCGCATCTGTGGCTGGCTGCACTGCGCGCTCAGTAAGGACTATATGTAGATTTGCTGTATTAAATCAGTTAAAATGCTACTTGTTTGGCTTTAGTCGACAAAATATCCAAGAAATCGTTTAGAATATGTTTAAAATCGTCGAGCCAAGATATACTGTGCCAGCACGGGAGACTGTCATGCGTGCGCTGCGTTCGCGGTTTGATGGACTACGTTAAATGTAAACCAGTTAACGTTTCTCCAATCCTCGGAGGCTGTAAGCCTCACGACTGATTTGTGGTCTTCGGTTAGAATGGAGGCATACATGATAGTTACGGCCCGTTTTATCGATGCGGACTGGAAAATGAATAGTGTTGTGTTAGAAACAAAGCAGATGGATGAATCGCACACAGGAGAAAATGTCGCTGCGCGACTCAATCAAGTCGCGAACGCTTACCACATTCCACCAGAGAAGCGGGTGTCAGTGGTAACGGAAAACGCTGCCAACATGGTTCTCTCGGTGGGATTACTGATGTCAGTGGCCAGACGTGGAGTTGGTTAGGTGTGCAGGCCACACCCTGCAGCTGTGCATAAATGCTGTATGTAATATGTAATAAATGCTGCCTTATATTTTGTAGCGTATGGTGTGGTCAGGTGCACGGACCTAGGACAGAGCTCCTCGCTTTGCAGTAAAAATACAATCAATTAATTTTCAAAGAATTGTATTATTATTATAGTTTTATGTATTATTGATGTTTTTCGTTGTTGTTTTACAAATGCTCATAATTGTTTAATAAATGTTCAATCAAAATGCAAAACATCGCGTTTTTTATTATTATTATTTTTTAGTCGACTGGTCGTTGCGCAGGACAGGACTTTGGTCGACTAAGCATTTCTTTGGTTGACTACAGCCCTAATGAAGTGGTAAAACCATGTCTTCCGATATATTGCGCATCTTATGATCCTATCTAAAAACTGAAACCCACAGATGGGAAATCAAAAATTACCTGTATTACAGTGTATGATGTAGCTGTCCATCTGTATAAACGATGTGCAAATAATTAAACCAAATAGTACACGATTTATAAAGTTACTGGCTTCTAAAGTAAGGAGTCGACTCTGAATCGCTGAAACGAGTCGTTATAGATTTCAAATCTTTTGCCCATCTCGATGTACGTCACTAGGAGCACTTTGCATAATAATCTCCGCCTACCGTATTGGGAGAAACGGAACTCTGACCTGCCCCACCCCCACACACAGATGCTCTGGTTGGTGTGAGAGCATCTTGTCGAGGAGACCGTTTTATTTTCACTGCCAAAGAATGAAGATCAGAAGAACCAATGGCTAAAATTAATTTTCACCACAATACCAGAGCAGTACAACAAATCCCTTTTGTTGTGTTCACAACATTTCACTGATGACTGCTTTTCTAATCTCGGTGAGTACAGCGGGATTTTCAAAGCGTTTGGCCATATAGGGCCCTATCTTGCACCCAGCGCAAATGACTTTGTACACCGACGCATGTGTCATTCCTATTTTGCACCCACGCAAAGCGCGCTTTTCCATCCACAGAAGCATGTCGCTAAACTAGTGAATGAACTTGCGCTCCCTGGGCGGTTCAGCGCAAAAAAGGAGGCGTGTTCCGGCGCAAACAATCCCTGGTGCTATTTTGCTGTTCCATTAAACAATTGCGCCACTGACCAGAAAAAACCTAGTCTAAAGTCAGTGGCGCGTTGTTCATTAGGCTATGCTATTTTAAGGGCGCATGCTTGACCATAATGTATAGCGTGCACAACGCGCATACACTTTGCTCATGTAATCTACACAGATGCAACAGTTATTTTTGCAAATCATAAATTGTTACACTAAAAAAATATTAACAAATGAGATGATGGAAATCATTGTGGTGTGCCACGAAGATGTGAAAAAAATAGGCATAAATCTAGCTTACAAATTATTCAGGCTAATTATTCTCCCATCCCCATACAACACAACTTCTCTGTCTTTCACTGCTCTTACAAGAACACCAGTCTCCTCGGCTGTGAACCACTCCTGGCGTGCGCCTGGTAAATACGCCATAATAATAGCAATCCATAATGGAACTTGCGCACCTGGTTTTAAAGGGAATGTTGGATGACGCTCTGATTGGTTTATTTCACGTTACGCCCAAACCACACCTATGAATAATGAAGCTACTTCAGACCAACCCATTTTAGATTTGCACCGGGCGCAAGAGCCATTTATCCCGCCGGGAAAATAGCAACAGCGCCGAGACCCGCCCACAAAGCTACTTGCGCTTCGCGCTTTGACACTTGCGTTTCAGATCGTTAAAATAGGGCCCAAAAGATGGTTCATTTCCAACTTTATTTAGACCAGACGAGCATCTCCGAATCACAACGCGAAGTATGATTATGAAGTTATGTGTCTGTTTTCTCCCGAGCGTCTTATCAGTATGTGTGCTGTCTGCAGCCTGTCTGCGCTGATCGTCATTTACAAACACGTCATTAAAATGAAGTGTAACTCCGTGAATACTCAACGAAGAGACATGAGAGAGATATCTATAGAAAGCTTGACATGTCTACTTTAAGACTAAACAAGTGCTGCTAACAGATATTCTGTGATAAAGTAATCCATATGAAAACAACGCAATGTCTGTTTTTCATGTCTCCCTTCATTATATCTAATGTGACAACGCCCCCGCGCTGAATGCGCTATTCAGATTCAAACTGAAGCGCGCGGCTTGAATACACCCACACAGAAGAAAAAGCAGCGAGACTGTTCAAGTTTTTTATTTTACTGTTTGCTTCGCGATGAGAGGAATAAGACATAATTCACCCCAAACAGATGCTAAGGCATAGTTTACCGTGGAGGTGTGTGCGGAACAACCAATCAAACCTGACTATGTTACTTGACCAATCAGAACACAGTATGCTACCGAAAGGTGGGGTTTAAGGAAACTGAATCTTTTCAACAGCATCGCACGAACCGTTTGGGGATCTCTGAGAATTGAGGTAATTTTAAAATTATATTTTGACAAAATGACAATGTTTTTTTTTTTTAACCTTGGATGGATTTAAACCTAATGTACAGGACTTATAAACAGTGATAGGAAGCTTAGAATTTTCATCTTACTGGGTCTTTAATTAACTTACACAGTAAATGACAATTGACAGAGACAAATGACAAGTAAATGCAGTTTCTATGGCTCTTGCATACATGTATCTACTTTGAATACATTAAGTTTCAGCATTTAAAAAGTTGACCATTGAAGTTGAAAAGTTGAAGCTGAGCTGTTTTGTGATTTATGAAACAATTATTAATAAAATCATTCTCTTTCTGAACTCTGAGGTGGCAGTGAGATTACATTTTGTTTTTGTGTGTAATTGCACACTTTTGTTTTTGGTTAGCCTACAGTTACTGATTTGTTGTTTTGCGCACACTTTTACAAAATCAAGCTTTTTGAAATTGTGGCTCTCAACTTAAACTAAAGTTCCTTCTAATTTTGAAATATCTCCAAATAAATTGACATTTTAAGCTGCCTCCTGAGCCATTTCTAATTCAGTTCAGAGTGACATAGTTTCATCATTGCATCATCGTCAAACTGACTGGTTGCAAATTCAGAATTTGGGACTTGAATTTGGGAGAAATATGTGTGTGTATAATATCTGTGGTTAGTCATGGGTTGTGTATGGCATTAAAAAGGCATAAAATTAAATTTGAAGATGCCTGCAGAAACCCTGAACCAACTTCATACGCTGTGCTTTATGCCTTTCGTATAACTCTGCGCTTTCTTTCTTGTCACATAATATAATAATTTAAAGTCAAATCGGTATTTCACAGCAATTTATCAATATATTTGTTAAATTAATAAGAAGAATAAAGAACAGTCAACTGGTGATTATAGTAAAATAAATCCCTTTAGATTAGTGATACATGTTTGTTTCTGGGATGTTTTCAGGCTTTATTTTGCAATAATGGTTATTATTCCTTCCTTAATAAATAAATCTGAAAAGCTTCATGCTGGAGTTTGGCCTGCAATTGAAAAGGCAGTAAAGATCCTCGACATCGATAAATGATTCACACCTGATACTGCTGGGATTTTTTTATGTATGCCTTATCCTATGTTTCTACTGCCAACACGGAAAAGGCCTTATCTTTACACTATTTATTAGTTATGATCCTTGATCATCAGAACTATTCAGCACTGAAAAGATTACTTTAGAAATAAAAAAGCTCACAGATTACAAGTTATCCTATTTAAAATTTAATATGTAGTGTAATTTCAATTACTTTAAGAAAATAATGTAATATAATGTTTGAATTCTTTTTTTGAATACTTCTTAAAATTTCTGTTTTCAAGTGTTAATCATTTGAAAACATTAAAACCAATATTAATTCACAAAATCACTTTGAGTGATGAACAAATAAACTTACTCAGTATAGAGAGTTTGAGTATATTGAAAAGAGTTATTATCTCATTAATTCAATGAAAACAGCAATCAAATCCAATTTAGCGACACATCAACATCATGAAAACTTGCACAAGAACTGACAAATTATTGATTTTGTCTTTTTAGTTTTGGGCAGTTTAAAGTAGATGTGACAATATGACATTGCAAAATACATATCATAAATGAGATAGAAGTGACATCCGTGCAAATCAGTTCATATGTCATGCATAAACATTTATTTATATATCATTAATTAAAACTACTCAATAAAATAGGTTACATACAAGTCCCTGTCTGCTCTCCATTGTGAGTGAAAGTAAATGACTCCGAGAAAAAGTTAAGTGTGCACAACACATACAGTAAATATCACTATAAATCAATATGATGTAAAAATGAATAAATAAATGAATAAAACGAATTTTATTGCCCCTAGAATACATTTAGCCTTTTTTTTTTTTTTTTTTTTTTTTGGTTGAAACTCAATATATTTCCAGGGGCTAAAGAGTAAAAGTCCTGAACACCTGGACAATGCATTCGCTTTGATGCAAATTTATAGAAACCGCTTAAAGGCTCAAGAACTCAAGTGAAGCAAATACTCACCACAATTATGGTGGTACAGTTTTTTTTTTCCAGTTACCCTTATATTGTAATTGTTTTATTAGAGAAGTGGTTCATTAAAAAAGACACCATACTTATATTGTAATTGTTTTATTAGAGAAGTGATTTATTAAGAAATACACCACACTTATATTGTAATTGTTTTATTAGAGAAGTGGTTTATTAAAAAAGACACCACACTTATGTTGTAATTGTTTTATTAGAGAAGTGATTTATTAAGAAATACACAACACTTATATTGTAATTGTTTTATTAGAGAAGTGGTTCATTAAGAAAGACACCACACTTAAATTGTAATTATTTTAAGCATTTATTGAGCGAATATTTATAGCATATATAAGCTAGAAATAATACATGTATTAGTAAGAGCCTCTGCTAAAGAAAAATGAAGAAAAAAGGATGTTACTGTAGAATGCTGTGTTGCAGACGCAGTGCAGGAGGCATCTAAGAAGAAAGTCCAGGAGGAGAAAGGTGAGGAAATGGAAGGCTTCTTATAGGGAGCTTCTGAGGGAATTCCCCGACCTTATGACATCACCAGACATTGGAATCCACCTGCTGTCTATAAGGGACTGAAGGGCAATGAGGAAACCAGATGCTGAGGAACAGCTTCTCCTCTGCCAGCAGCCTTGCCTGTGATGCCTCTAAACAACCGAGCTTGCAAATTATTTCTCTTTTATTTAGTTTTTTTAAATTATTATTTATGTTAGTAATTTGTTTGTTATGTATTTAACATATATACAATAAACATATACTTAAATATGAGAAGCTCAAATTTTATTATAAATAAAATAAGGTAGAAGGTGTAGGAAATTTAGCACTGTGATATATTATGTTATTTATATATATATATATATATATATATATATATATATATATATATATATATATATATATATATATATATATATGTTATATATACAGTTCTTAAAGACATACACACACTCAGATGGCTAAGAGGCATAAAAATTACCTAAGCACATGTAAACCAATTATAGCTTTATAATACATACACAGCAAAATCCCCAGTGTTAATTTAACACACTGAGTGTGGACACATCACTGTAAAAAATTGTGCCATTAAATAACAGTAATTTACTGTCAGCAGGGGTGCCAGTAAAGTACTGTTAATTTACAGCTCTCAACCATTAATTTACCACTCTTACATTTTTTTACAGTATTTTACCGTAAATTCTACCATGGAAATTAACTCCACTACCACTGCTTCAAACATTTTTAGTTTAAAAACTAGCATTCCTATGATGTTAGTACTATGAACTTATTTCATTTGAGTCCACTGAAAAGGAATATTTCTTAATATAAAACTGCAAACACTTAATGTGTAATAGTAAAGTAACTAATGCATGACTTTTACTCAAATCACTGCAGCTCACAAGTATGTACTGAAGTACTTAACACAGAGATCACCAATGTATCAGGAGAATCCACATTTACTGTCTTTATATAAAGCAGCAAAAGGTCAGAATTATTGGCTCGTCATTGACTGAAGCACAGGCTCTACTCTCCAGCACAATGGTGAACTACAAAACTACATTAAACTAACAGATCTCTCTTGTGCAAACACACACTAATACCGTTGAGTTCAGTATTTACTCTCTTTATCAGTGTATGATTTTACAGTATATTACTGTTTTTCCTTGACTTAAGGGCAACAAACTGTACACACTGTAAAAAATTGTGCCGTTAAATAACAGTAATTTACTGGCAGCAGGGGTGCCAATAAAGTGCTGTTAATTTATAGCCTTCAACCATTAATTTACCACTCTTATTTTTTTACAGTATTTTACCGTAAATTCTACCATGGAAATTAACTCCACTCCCACTACTTTCAAAGAGTTCGAGATTAAAAGCTAGCATTCCTACGATGTTAGTACTATGAACTTATTTCATTTGAGTCCACTGAGAAGGAATATTTGTTAATATAAAACTGCAAAGACTTAATGTGTAGTAGTAAAGTTATTAAATACATAATTTTCACTCAAATCACAGATCATTGTCAGCTATAGCACACAGGTATGTGCTGAAGTACTTAATACAGAGATCACCACTGTATCAACGACTCCACCTTTACTGTCTTTATATAAAACAGCAGAAGATTAGAATTTGTGGCTCATCATTGACTGAAGCAAAGGCTCCACTCTCCAGCACAATGGTGAACAACAAAACTACATTAACAGATCTCTCTTGAGCAAACACACATTAACACAGTTGAGTTCAGTATTTACTCTCATTATCAGTGTATGACTTTGCATAAATATTTTTCTATGTATGTTCACAAATATTTTAGTTAAATTATCTTTTTTTCATTTGGCAAATCTGACATTTACATTTTACAGTATATTACTGTTTTTCATTGACTTAACGGCAACAAACTGCAGAAAAACACTTTTTCTGCTGGCAACCATTAATTTACGGCAACAAACTGTAGAAAAACTGTTATTTACTGGCAGCAGGGGTGCCAGTAAATAACTGTTTTTCTACAGTTTGTTTCCTGTAAATTAATTACAGTTTATTACTGTTAAATTATGTTTCATGCTGTTTTTTCTTCATCTTAAATCTTTAACCCTTTAAACCCCGCAACAAAATCCTCAATTTTAAATGAACACTTATAATGTGTGCACACTACAGAGTGTTTGAGTAACACTGAATTAGTGAAGTTAATGAGATAATTCAGTGATTAATTGATGATTGAGCATTAGTGATGAACACCTGCTATTAACAAACAGAATCACTGAAGGAAAGAGAAACACAAGAACTACAAATGACTTCAGCCACAGCCTTAGATGAAATCAACTGAAATAAAATAATTCATCAAATCTCTCAAGATCTGATTAAACAACTCCTAAAACAGCTTCATCAGATTCACATTAATAACCAGACTGACTTTATTTCTGTCAGATGTCTACAAGAAGATCTTATTGAGAGTTAAATAGGTTTAGGTGTATTTTTCACTACCATGATGGAGATCAGTGTTTACTTTAATCGGGCTCTTGAATGTGACTTCTCAACAACTAATGCTACTAAATGGTGAAACATTGCATCTCTGGAACTTGTTATAACAAAAAAGAAAGTCAACAGACAAAAAAAAATAAAATCTGGTATTGTTGTTTATAGATTGACAAAAACAAACACTCTATTACTTTTGTAATTACTTTTCTTAATATTGATACTACAGCAAAATAAGAACCCCTGCTGAGCCATAAGTTATGAAAGACTTTTGCTGAACTTTAGACAGAAACATCAAGAATCAGCGAATGAATCACAACAATGGTGACAATCCACAAAATAAATAAACAGATCAGTTCTGAACTTCACAAAACATGCTACTAAAACTTAAGACAAAAGCAAAATTATAAGCACATTAGAATTCAAGAAAATAAGTGAACAATTCGGGGGCATAATTTATTCATGCCGCAATGCATGCTGGGAGTCATGGATGAGTTTTATCCTTTGCTGTTACCCAGCATGCATTGCAACATGAACCTTTTGATTGTCACCATTGTTGAGATTCATATGCTGATTGTTGATGTCTCTCTTTAAGTGTTGTGCCCACTGCTGCCCAAAATATTTAAAACTCAAACTGTGTTAAACATATATGGTCTGGTTATCACATTACAGTTCAATCTTACAAAATTGAAGAATCAAAAAAATTGTGTAATGCACTCTCACATTTTAACACCGAAGTAACATTTGACTGTTATAGCAGCACTTTAAGTCAGTCTAGCGGATTATGCCTGACAGAAACAGCCATAATAATTTGACTACTAAAATTAACATTGCTGTAATAGATGTACCATAAAGATACAAAAATAGCAATTAAACAAAATTTAAAGTGCAAAAGTCAAGGGTCAGGAGCCCAACTAATGCAAACACTTATCTCCACAATGGTGACGTCAAACGAAACTGTAATTCTCAATAAGATCTTTTGATCTCTGATCTGATCTCTGTTGATCAGTGTCTGAATTCACTCATTAGTTTTCATTGTCTCTGTCAGGTGGACTATATTAGTAAACTCATGTAGGGAATAGTGAATGAGGGTGTAGGGTGTGATTTGAAACACAGCCACTGAGTGTCAACTTTGAACGTTGTTAATTTACGATATATAGCAGCAGGCCACCTTCTCTAAAATGTTGAATGTTACCCATAATGCACTGTTTTAATGAAAAACAGTATGTTACTGTCGAAATTTGGCCGTTTTTTTACAGCAATTTTTCACTCCCACTGCTTCAAACAGTTCGAGTTTAAAAACTAGCATTCATACGATGTTAGTACTATGAACTTATTTAATTTGATTTCACTGAGAAGGAATATTTCTTAATATAAAGATGCAAACACATAATGTGCAGTAATAAAGTAACTAAATACATGACTTTTACTCAAATCACTAGCTCATTGTCAGCTATAGCACACATGTATGTGCTGAAGCACTTAACAGAGAGATCATCACTGTATCAACGACTCCACATTTACTGTATTCATATAAAGCAGCAGAAAATCAGAATTTGTGGCTCATCATTGACTGAAGCACAGGCTCTACTCTACAGCACAATGGTGAACAACAAGACTACATTAACAGATCTCTCTTGCGCAAACACACATTAATAGTTGAGTTCAGTATTTACTCTCATTATCAGTGTATGACTTTGCATAACATTTTTTCTATGGATGTTCATAAATATTTTAGTTAAATTAACTTTTTTTTTTCATTTGGTAAACAGTATGTTACTGTCGTAATTTGGCCGTTTTTTTTTTACAGCAATTTTTAACAGTGTACATTCTCAAAAATGATGAATATTACCCAGAATGCACCGTTTAAATGAAAAACAGCATGCTACTGTCGAAATTTGGCCGTTTTTTACAGCGATTTTAACAGTGTACACTAGGGCTGGGCGATATATCTAACGATATGATCATGCGCATCTAATCAGTAAAGCTGCTTCCGTGATCACCGCTAAAATCGCCATCACATAATTGGAGTGGCATTTAATAGACAGCAGAGGTGGGACTTTCAAGTCACAAGCAAGTCTTCAAGTCATATCCAAGTCCTCAAAGGGTTAAAGTTAATGAGATAATTAAGTGACTAATTAAATGATGATTGTACATTAGTGATGAACTTCTGCTGTTAACAATCAACATCACTGAAGTAAAGTGAAACACAAGAACTACAACTGAATTTAGCCACAGCCTTCAACTGAAAAAAACAAAACAAAACAAAAAAAAACACTATGCCACCATAATTGTGGTCAGGGTTTGCTTTAGGTAGTCTCTTGACCCTTTTACTAATTCAAAGCAATTTGATTCAAAACAATTTCAATATTGTTTTCGCAACAAACATATATGCATTGCTGAATTCCAGAAAGCTTGGTTAACTTACCATTTGATAAACTATAACCTCTGGGTTGATTTACCCCAAACAGGCATACCATGAGTATGTCGGTTCCAAAACACCTGAGAAGAGTTAGCTTAATCAACCTCTGACTGGTTACCCAGAGTTAATGCGCGTGCACGGTGCATGTATAAAGACATTTTCAATGGATCGCCGATTTCACGAGTCACCATGGAAACTCAAAGCGAAAAAAAGAGAGCCGCGTATTTCACAGAGGCGGAGTTGGAAGTTTTAATGCATGCTTATGAGGAGTTTAAGCCAATAATATTAAAAAGAAGCAATACAGCTGCATCGGCTAAAGCAAGAGAGTTGGCTTGGCAAAAAATAACGGACAGAGTAAATGCGTGAGTGTATTAAATTACAAATTTGGTATTGGCTCCCGTTTTATTGAAATGCAAAATAATGAAGTATGACTTATACATACTTTTGAATATGTTAAATCACTATGAAAGCATTTACTTTTCCTGCCATTTTATTTCTTTAGCTTGAAATAATAATGTATATTTCTTATTTAATAAGGTGTAATCCTTCTGGAGCCACAAGAACTTTAAGCCAAGTCAAAATGAAACACAAAAACATTCTGCAAAAAGGTAATATTTGATTACACAATTACTGAACTATTATTATAACAGGATTTAGTATATTCATTCTGTCATGCAGCTAACAGAAAAAAGACTGAAGCCCGTCTAACTGGCGGGGGGCCACCACCACCTCCCCTCACCCCATCTGAGGAGCTGGCTCTGTCCCTTAATAAAGGGCGACCAGTGGTTGCTGGCATTCCAGGGGGCAGTTCATCACACATACTATGCACCACAAGTGATGGTGAAAAAAGGGTGAAATGTAAGTTTACCTCTATGATTTGTTTTCATTTTTTATCCTGATAAATTACTATCTCTGTCACTTAAAGGCTTTTTGAACAAGATTAATTTATGTAGGCTTATTTTATTTAACTGCATATGATGTATTATTTTCTTTGATAATATTGAGAATTTAACGGGTTGTGTGTTCTTATAGATACTGATGGACGGATTGTATTATTGGACTCTCCAGAAAGAACACAGTCTGTCACAGTTGTAAGTGATTTGTTGTCAGGTACTTTTAGGGTTTTTTTTTTTTTTTTTTTTGCCAAATAATGTATACTTGAATATTTGTCTTGTAGGATGAAGATGATGATGACGATGAAGAGACCACATCTGCTGTGACAGAAGTGGACAATGCTGGTAGATCCACTGAGGTATGATGCATACCATTATGATGTATGGCCCCTTTTTGCATTAGAGTAACAAACTGTCATTGTCCTTTCATAGTACATACCTAGGGATTTGCCCACAGATGAGGGTCCTTCAGCCTCAGCACACAATCTAAGCAGGGTAAGAATTTGTGTCCATGTGTCCATATTTTAATTTTATTGTCTGACCAAACAATCTCATTTATTACATTTTTCCACCTTAGTTGCCAGCAAAGGAGCTGTATAAGGTCCATCTTCAAAAACAAATAAGAAAAAGTGACATAGAGATGGACCTTATACAGCTTCAAATGGAAGAGAAAAGGCTCCTCATTAAAAAAGCAGCACTTGAAATAGAATTACTTGAGAATCGCCTTAAGGTGAGAACTTGTCTGAATATTAATCTGTTGCATGTTAAAAGTGGTCTGTCTGTCTCTATCTATCTATCTATCTATCTATCTATCTAGCTATCTATCTATCTAGCTATCTATCTATCTGTATGTATGTATGTATGTATGTGTAAAGCAATATAAAAAAAAAAAACATTTTAATGAATTTTACTTTTATTGTTTTTCAGGAAATGAAGAAATAAACTGCCTGGCAGACCAGTGCAAAAAAACTAATAAAAGTAATTTTGACAAATCCTGTCTCTCAAAAGTCTTCCGTCTCTGTTGGCCTCTAAAATCTGTCGGTGTTCCTCTGGGCCATCTTCCTCAATACAAGGAGGGTGGCTCTCTCCTCTTATAGTGGCAATATTGTGAAGCACAACACAAGCCACAATAATGTCGCATGCCCTCTCTGGACTAACCCGGAGCCCACGCAGACACTGAAACCGAGATTTGAGGATCCCTATAGTCATCTCCACCTTGGCCCGTGTTCGGCTGTGAGCCAGGTTAAACCGTGTCTGTGGTCCAGGCTCAGGTTCAGGGTAGGGTGTCATTAAATAGGGCAGACAAGGGTATCCTCTGTCCCCCAGCAAGTAACCATTGTACTGTCCTGTAATGATTGAAGTGTACAACACAAATATAGTAAAAACGAAAAAACAAAAATTGTATAAAGCAAATCATACCCTGCTGAAATGTCTGGCATAATGATGACTCGCGGAAAATTCTGGCATCATGCACAGATCCTGGCCATTTTGCCTCGACATTGGTGATGATTTGGGTTGCCTCACATATTACCTATAGTTAGTGGAAAAAGTAATGACTTTGATGATTTTAAGAAGGGGAAAAAATTAAGTTGTTACCTGCACATTGATACTATGAATAGATTTCCTATTAACATAGTCTCCCTCATTTATTGATGGAGCTTTAATAGGAATGTGAGTGCCATCAATGCACCCAATTACATTTGGAAACCCTGAAACAGAAAGTTTTGGAAGTATGAAGTGTGTGCATAAGGAATACATGTATAGATATTAATAATATGACTAAATATTAAATATGCGTCATATATTTTACTACAAAGGACAAACCTGCCACTCTGTGGAATTCGTCTTTAATAACAAGCAGAGGTTTATGGCCAGGGAACTGTACAAACGTGGGTAACAACTGTTTAAGTGCCAGACACACTGTACGAACGGCTCTACACACAGTTGCCTTTCCCACATGCTCTGAATCGCCCACACTGTACAAAAAATGGCCAGACGCAAAAAACCTAAGTGCTATGCACAGAATGTTTTCTGTGCTAAGCGCAGAGCCGCGGTTTGTCACATTTGCGATATGCGGTTTTAAAAGACGTGTTAAATAAACTAATGAATCTTTTGAAAAACGATAACGCTCTTTTAAATATTCATTAGGGTAAGCAAACACATCAATACGCGGTCTTATAACCAGAGGTGGAGAATCCAGGGGTCAGAAAGTAAAAGTCCTGCCACATTTTTGCTCCACCCATGAACTCAGCAGCTGATTTCACCAGAGGAAACAAGTCATTCCTTCCAAGTCACAAACTAGTCTCAACTCAAATCCCAAGTCCTCAAAGAGTTAAAGTCAATGAGATAATTAAGAGACTAATTAAATGATGATTGTGCATTGGTGATGAACACCTGCTGTTATTGTGCGTTACAGAGGATCAGATTCTGATGTTTTATTGGTTAAAATTATGCCACCATCATGGAGATCAGTGTTTGCTTCAGTTGGGCTCTTGACCTTTGGTTTCTTATGTTAGATATTTCTCTGTAAAAGTACATGTGCTGTTATAAAACAGTGCGATCAGTGCTGTGCAGAAAACCGTTACTAGCTGCTTTTACATGATGAAGTAATTATTAGGCATCAGCCTGATTATTTCCAAAACAATTTTACGTATTTATTATTAAAAAATGTTCAGTTTTTAAATAACTTACCTTGTGGAACGTTGGTTTAATCACTATAATGAATACATTTCCTAATGTATGTAATAAATATACATTTTTCGAAATCTTTTCCTAATAAAACGCACAGACATCATGGCCCAGCATATGAATCTCAACAATGGTGACAATCAACAAAACACTTCAAGCTGAAGTGCATGCTGGGTAACACCATAGTAAAAACTCTCATCATGCACTGTAGCTTGAATAATTATTGTAACCACTGTTGAGGATCATATGATAAGTGCTCATGTCTAAAATCCCGAGCCTGTACAATTTTTTCCCCCAATATTTAAGCATTACAATAATGTTTGTTTAATAGGACTTTTTTGTAGTTCAGTAATTGCTGAACATAATTTAACAAACCTAAGAGAGACACCTTCATGAAGTTAATTAAAATGTTTTAGATGAAAAAAGGACAATTAAATATTCTACTTCAAGCTTTTCATTCAGCAATGTGTTAATGTTTACTACGTAACACAACCGCAAGTGTTTAAAAGCAAATTACTTTGAATTATTAAAAGGGTCAAGAGCCCAACTAAAGCAAACACTGATCTCCATGATGGTGGACTCACCACAATTATGGGGACAAAGTTTTTTTTTTTTTTTTTTTCTTCCAGTTGATTTCATCCAAGGCTGTGCTTAAAGTCAGTTGTAGTTCTTGTGTTTCTCATTTCTTCAGTGATGTTGATTGTTAACAGCAGGTGTTCATCACTAATGCAGAATTATAATTTAATTAGTCACTTAATTATCTCATTGACTTTAACTCTTTGAGGACTTGGGATTTAACTTGAGACTTGTTTGTGACTTGAAAGGAATGACTTGATTCCTCCTCTGGCGAAATCAGCTGCTGGGTTCATGGGTGGAACAAAAATATGGCAGGACTTTTACTTTCTGACCCCTGGACTCTCCACCTCTGCTTATAACCCTCTCCCGATGAAAAAAACCTAGTATAATTTGTGCTTCAACGTCCACAGGATCCTCGTCAAAAGGGCACGCCATGCTCACCAACCTTCTGAAACGAAGTTACACTGAAACATAACCTGCTCTCGAGCAGGTTATCTTCAGAGAGTCAGTTGCTATGGTTACATACATACCCAGAAAGTTACCTCTGTTTTTGGAACCGAACGTTGAGGTTATCCACGAACTTACCCTTAAACATACCCAGGTATGTCACATAACCTGCTTTTTGGAATACCCCCCTGCTGTTATTGAGAATTACAGAGGATCAGATGTTGATGTTTTATTGGTTAAAGTGATGCAACCATAATGGAGATCAGTGTTTGCTTTAGTGGGGCTCTTGACCCTTGACTGTCATGTTAGATCTCTTTATGTAGCATTGCATGAGGTGCTGTAAAGCAGAGAGAAGAAATTAATCTGTATGTGATAGGTGGTCAGATTACAATCAAATTAACATTAGCTCTATTTAAGTTTAGCATAATCAACCCAGTAGAACTACACTATGGAAAAAAAAAATAAAGTAAGTGAATTTAGAATCTACTAAGTGCATACAAAATTTGAAAATCTAGACTCTGTAGACACACGCAGACATCAAGAACCAGCATATGACTCTCAACAGTGGTGACAATCAACAAAATGTTGCATGCTGGGTAAAACCTTAGTAAAAACTCCCGTCATGCACTGCAGTATGAAAAATTGTCACCACTGTTGAGGATCGTGTGATAAGTGTGTTTGTCTGAAAACCTGAACTGATTGTCTCCTTTTGTGTCTTTCAACATTGAAGCATTGTGATTTTTTTTTATTTTTACTTCAGTTCAGTAATAGCTGAGTGTCAGTCTACTATCCAAAGATAAACACAATTTCATGATGTTCAGTCATCATGAGTTATAAGCAGAAAAAGCATAAGATCATCTGTTACAGCAAGGTTCGACTCAGCAATGCATACATGTTTGTTGCGAAAACAATATTGCAATTGTTTTGAATCAAATCGGTTTGAATTAGTAAAAGGGTCAAGACACTACTTAAAGCAAACCCTGACCACAATTATGGTGGCATAGTGTTTTCTTTTCTTTTACTTTTTTTTCAGTTGAAGGCTGTGGCTAAATTCAGTTGTATTTCTTGTGTTTCTCTTTACTTCAGTGATGTTGATTGTTAACAGCAGATGTTCATCACTAATGCACAATCATCATTTAATTAGTCACTTAATTATCTCTTTAGCTTTAACCCTTTGAGGACTTGAATATGACTTGAAGACTTGCTTGTGACTTGAAAGTCCCACCTCTGATAGACGGAGCCGTAGATCGCTGACAAGCCACGCCATATCGCGTTCATTATCGCCTGCGGTAATGAACGCGATATGGCGTGGCTTGTCAGCGATCTACGGCTCTGTCTATTAAATGCCACACCAATAATAAGCAGGTGATGGAGATTTCAGCGGTGATCACGGAAGCAGCTTTACTGATTAGATGCGCATGATCATATCGTTAGATATATCGCCCAGCCCTAGTGTACACACTGAAGCAGTTTTAAAAGTAACACTGAAGCAGAGTTGAAGTTAATGAGATAATTAAGAAGTTAATTGAGTTATGATTGACCATTATTGAAGACACCTGATGTTAACAAGCAGAATCACCAAACGAGAAAATCACAATTTGTGTGTCACCATTATAGTGGTCAATGTTTGATTTAGCTGGGATCTTGGCTTGCGGCTTTTTAAATTTAAGATTAGTGTGTCAAGCCAAGAGCAAAAATCATCGGGTGTTGATGATTGTGTTTTAATGTAATCATTGCTTGACCTTAATCACTGAGTTCATTTGCAGTCTCTTTTCTAAGATTATCGATCATTATTTATTGTAACAGCTGTGATTCCACAATGAAAGAGTTTGTATTTTCTATCCATTTTGTAGGCATCTCTTTCAAACGATTCTGATATTTTTTTATTATTATTATTAAAGAGTTTTTATTTTAGGTACCAACAGATAACAAGAATCAGCATATATGAATCTCAACAACGGTGACAAACAGCATATTCAGATAAACAGATCTTCTCTGAACATCACAAAACTAGATATCAAAAAAGAAATCACATAAAAACAGCAAAAATAAAATATAGTTAGAATAAAAAGTAAAAAAAAAAAAACGTTCAGCTCATAATTTATGCATGCCGCAATGCATGATGGGAGCCATGGATGAGTTTTTATTGGCTACAACATGCTTTTTTAAGGTCACCGTTGTTGTGAAGCTCACTATGATTCTTGTTGTCTGTGTGTCTAAACTAAAAAAAAAACATTTCATACTAAGGCAAAAATCCTGGATTACTTTGTCCGCCTAATTTATGTACACATTAAAGAAACCTTAACTCAGGCATTCAGGTTCCTCCATAACAGTTAGTCCAAACCACAATCAAATCCATAAGATTGCTTTGGCTATGGTTTGTTGGTATGTTATAACTCAGTTACCACAGCCACACAAAATCTGAAGAGTCAAGATCCCAACTAATGCAAACACTGACCACTATAATGGTGACACACAAATTGTAATTTTCTCATTTGGTAATTCTGCTTGTTAACATCAGGTGTCTTCAATAAGGGTCAATCATAACTCAATTAAACTTCTTAATTATCTCATTAACTTCAACTCTGCTTCAGTGTTACTTTTAACACTGCTTCAGTGTTTATATGTGTCCACACTCAGTGTTAAATTAACACTGGGGATTTTGCTGTGTAATATCATTGTAATAAATAGTGCAGTTAAAACATGTCTGTGGTGTGATAGCGTCACAAGTTTACTGAACAAATTATGGCTATTAATAATATTAATAATAATAATAATAATAATAATAATAATAATAATAATAATAAAAGAGTCTGTCTACTGCTGCAACCGTTTATGGTGCTATCGTAAATATTACAAAATGTAGACACGATTTTGCAGTATTTAACACAGTAACCCAATAAAGTGGACTGTGATGGCTGCTGAAACATTGGCAGTGACTAAATATTGATCATTAGTCAGTCTATGAACATTTTTACAGGTTTAAAATACAATATCAGTAGTGTGCTGTGGGGTTTCAATCAGGGCCTTCAGTAAGCAACTGTAAACTACATACTCTAAACCATCTTTCCTACACATCTCTGTAACAGCTAATATTCCATATGCATATAATTTGCATATTATGCCGCACACACACTCTCAGAAAAGAAAGTACATAATTGTAACTTTAGGGGTACAATAGCTTGTCACTGGGGCTGTACCCGCAAGGGTCCAGCTTTTGTACCCTTGGCATAGGGAACAAATTTGTACCCTTGTGATTTGTACCTTAAGAGACCAGTTTTGTACCTTTGTTGACAATTTTGTTCCTTTATTTAACAGTACAAAAATTCACCCTTCAAAAAGGGTACAATCGTTGACTATAATGAGAAAAGATTTTATATATATGAACACACACGATGAACTAAAATCAGAATTTACTAAATCCTTTTCATTTTAAAAACAATTTCTAACTGTAACATAGATATGATCATCCACTGAGTGATTGTAATTTGCCTGAAAATCCATTTAATTTCAAGTAACGTTCATAGGACAAAGGACCCACATGGTGTCTAGGTTAAAGAGATACTTGATTTGCCAAAACAATGGAATAGACTCAGAATGCAGTACATCCCGATGTCGGTTAAGTCTATGCCTGCTTCTGAAATTTTTTGAAGGACCTCCTTGGTTGAAAGCCCTGAAAGAACCAGAGGTGGGAAGTCCAGGGGCCAAAGAGTAAAAGTCCTGCCATATTTTTGTTCCACCCATGAACTCAACATCCGATTTCAGCAGAGGAGGAACCAATTCATTCCTTCCAAGTTACAAATAAGTCTTGAAAGAGATTATGCCTGCTGTGTGGTGCTATTGAGGATGCCGGTTTGCCATGGAAAAGGTTTGTTAGAATAACAACCGATGGAGCGCCATCAATGACAGGAAGGAAAAATGGACTGGTGGCACTTGTTCAAAGAAAACTGGAAGAGGAGAATATGCAGGAGGCCATTGCTCTGCAGTGCATTATCCATCAGCAGGCCCTTTGCAGCAAATTCCTTAGGGTTGACAATGTGATGTCTGTTGTTGTAAAATGCATCAACCATATAAGATCTAGGGGCTTAAAACACTGGCAGTTCCGCGCCTTTTTGGAGGAAATAGGGTCAGAATATGAGGATGTGCTCTATTTCACAGAGGTACGTTGGCTCAGTAGGGGAAATGTCTTGAAGAGGTTTTTTGAGTTGCGTGCAGAAGTGAAAGCAGGGGCAGCTTCTCAGTGCTGCCTATGACAATGTGAGAGCATTCTCCACAAAACTTGTGTCATGGAAAGCCCAGCTCTCTCAGACAAACCACGGCCATTTCCCTGCATGCAAGGCAATCATGGATATGGGCACACCATTCAGTGGTGAGAAGTTTGCTGATGCCATTATGAAGCTACATGAGGAATTTGATCATAGGTTTGCACACTTCAAGACACATAGAGCAACTTTTAAAATTTTTGCTGATTTTTGCTCCTTTGATGTGCAAGATGCTGTTCCTGTACTTCAAATGGAGCTCATTGACCTGCAGTGCAATTCTGAACTCAAAGTCATGTTCAGGGAGGTGAATGGAAACACAGACAAGCTTGGAGAGTTTTTGAGAGATGTGCCATCCACCTTCCCTGAGCTCTCCGGGATGTTCAAATGGACCATGTGCATTTTTGTTAGCACCATCTAAGTGGAAAGCTCTTCTCCACTATGGACTTTAATAAGTCAAAGTACAGGTCCAGACTTACTGATACCCATCTTCAAGCCATACTGAGGGTTTCAACTGTTTCCTCCCTCAAGCCAAATGTTTCTCAGCTGTGTAAGAGGAAGCACTGTCAGGTCTCTGGTAGCAATGAGTAGGCAAGAGACACCTATGTTCCAAAGAACTATTCATGTTCATGAAAAAAAGATTCAGAAAGGATTCAGAAAGAATTGTTCAAATTCAGAGGAACCGTTCATGTTTGGAAGAAACTTTAATGTTGAAGAACTGTTAGTAATACAGATTTAGATGATTGGATCAGTTGTGCTGCTTTTTTGTGGAATACTTGATGCGGCCTAGCCTGACCCAGACTCTACATCCAGCATCCCCCAAGTATATTGAGTTTGAGACCCCTGCTCTCCAGAGTGCGGTTATCCCTATTGCTTGTACTATTTTTTCTACCACATATCTTCCTTCCCTTCACCTCTCTATTAATGTGCTTGGACACAGAGCTCTGTGAACAACCAGCCTCTTTTGCAATGACATTTTGTGTCTTGCCCTCCTTGTGCAAGGTGTCAATGGTCGTCTTTTGGACAACTGTCAAGTCAGCAGTCTTCCCCATGATTATGTAGCCTACAGAAGTAGACTGAGAGACCATTTAAATGCCTTTGCAGGTGTTTAGAGTTAATGAACTGATTAGAGTGTGGCACCAGGTGTCTTCAATATTGAATCTTTTCACAATATTCTAATTTTCTGAGATACTGAATTTGGGATTTTCCTTGTCAGTTGTCAGTTATAATCATCAAATTTAAAAGAAATAAACATTTGAAATATATGAATCTGTTTAATGAATGTATAAAATATACAAGTTTCCCTTTTTGAATAGAATTAGTTAAATAAATCAAACTTTATGATGATATTGTAATTATATGACAAGCACCTGCATGACATGTATCATCCAAAAACAAAGATTATGTAAATCACTTTATATTAATGGCAGTTTTTATTACTTTCCGAACATGATGCTGTGGTCCTCAGTGTTTTTTACATCCACAGCAAAGACATCTAAAGCACTTCCTGTACTGCTGCCTGATCTGGACAAGAATGAGACGAGAGGAGCTGTGCGACTTCATGAGATAAATTCAGCTTCTGAAACCAGATCGAAGTTTGTTCATCAGCTGAAAAAAGTTAAACCTGCCACAGGCACAGATGACACAGTTTTACTCAGCTATTATTGAGTCTGTTCTGTGCTCTGTCAAATCAGAAAATCAGATTGAAGAATATGGCAACGGACTATTAGGACTACAGAAATGATCATTGGTGTGCACCTACCCAGTCTTCAGGACTTGTACAACTCCAGAGTGAAGAAACGGGCAGGTAACATCATCACAGACCGCTCTCATCCCAGACACAACCTGTTGTGCACTTCTCCCCTCAGACAGACACTACAGATCTCTGGGCACTAGAACATTAAGACATAAAAAAGTTTTCCCCATTGTCATTTCCAGCTTAAACAGCTAACATATCAATCATTGCCTGTGCTCTGTAATTAATTTCCATAAATCATTCTACATCTTTAATTATTACCTTTTCAAGTATTATGTAAATGCATATGCATATCTCTATTATTTATACAGTTCTATATAGAGCAAAAATACAAAAATCTGTACATAAATCAATCTACTATTGCAGATTCCTACATAATTAAAGTCTTACTAATTAAAATAGTAAAATAATAGTAAAAAAAATAAATAATTTTATTTATCTATTTTTATTTTTGTTCTCATGTAAGATATGTATGTATGCATGTACCACCTTAAAAACAACAACAACAAATGTATCATGTGTTTGCACAAACCTGGGCTGTGTTTCCCGATAACGATTGATCTTAGAGCTTAAAAGTGTTTTCTGCGAGTCATTGTGCTTTCATTCGTTATTGTTTCATGTGCGTTTCCCAAAAAAGCACTTAACACAGTCACACGTAGCCGTGCTTTATGTGCTGCTCAGGAGTCACTATCTGTTTGTTAAGTGGCGAAATGTCACCTTGTAGAATGGCTCTTAATTGTAGTACATGATCATTTATTGATGTTAACCTTATGCTGCATTCCAGACAAATAACTTGGATATAATAACTATAAAACAATATAATATAATTTGATATTATATTATAGGGTATAGTATTATACTTTACATAATAATATATAGTATACTTTATATATTTATATATTATGTTAGGTAAGAAAAGAAATGTTAGCCTGAATGTCGAAATGTAAAAAAATTTGTCTGCCCTTTTTAATTATTTTATTTAAAAATAAAGAAAAAAAACTATTTTACAATAAAGAACAATCAAGTCCATATATTAGAGCAGCAGCTTATTTCACATAAACAGGATCATATCACATCTTTTTAAATAACTCCTTCGAAGACAGCCAGAAACCTAGGTGTTGTGATGGATCATCAATTAAGCTTCACTGACCACATTGCTACAACGACCCGGTCCTGCAGATTTGCCTTATACAACATTAGGAAGATTAGACCCTTCCTGTCAGAGCAAGCAACCCAACTTCTTGTCCAAGCTCTTGTTCTCTCCAGACTGGACTATTGTAATGCTCTCCTGGCGGGCCTTCCTGCATGTACTGTCAAGCCTCTGCAAATGATCCAGAATGCAGCAGCGAGGGTTGTCTTCAATGAGCCAAAAAAAGCTCATGTTACTCCTCTCCTCATCAGGTTACATCAAATTCAAGGTACTGATGCTTGCCTACAAGACGACCACTGGCACGGCACCAACTTACCTAAACTCACTGGTTAAATCCTATGTGCCCTCCAGAAGTTTGCGCTCTGCAAGTGAACAACGCCTTGTGGTGCCATCCCAAAGAAATTCAAAATCACTCTCACTGACTTTTTCCTGGACTGTGCCCAGCTGGTGGAATGACCTCCCAATCCCAATTCGTACAGCTGAGTCTTTACTAATTTTCAAGAAACGTCTAAAGACTCATCTTTTTCGCCTGCACTTAACCTACTAACACCAGTACTTTTCCTTTTCTTGTCTTTGTTCATTTAATTAAAAAAAACAAAAAAAAAAAAAACAAATCCTGGCTATGCGTTCTATACTAGACTAACTGAGACTTGTCATGGCACTTGTATTCTGTTGTTGTTCTCTTGTTGACCTGACTGCGTCTATTGTTCTCATTTGTAAGTCGCTTTGGATAAAAGCGTCTGCTAAATGATTAAATGTAAATGTAAATGTAAATGTAAATGAAGTGGTAACTACACTGTAAAACATTTCACGTTGGTTAAACTTATAAACGAAAGTTCACCTGCTGCCTTAAAAATGTGAGTTAACTCAACTTAGGCCTACTCTGTGTTTCAACTCAAGAAGTTGTTTTACAGTTTATTAAACTAATGATCATTTGTTGTTTCAATTTGGTGCTCTGAGAGATAAGCAGAAACACAAGAACTACAACTGACTTCAGCCACATCCTTAGATGAAATCAACTGAAGATAAAATAATGCATTAAATCTCTGGAGACAGCCGCTGACTGGATTTGAAAATGTTTCTATTTTTGAATACAAATGCGTGGCGTTGCCAAAAACCTGAGAAAGATGCTTTTTAGAAGTTTAATGTATCACAACACCTTACATCAACAAACGACATGCAGCAAAATCCAGGCGACGGTTCAACTGCCCTACACTGTAAAAAATGATTCACTTTATTTACTCAATAAAATTGTTTAAAATGTTACATTCAATATTATTAATTAAATTTAACACTTTATAATTAATTATTAATAATCAAATTAGATGGTTACAACCAACCATTCAAAATGAGTAGAATAACATGAAAAAATTAATTAAAATTTTCACAAAAATATTGATTTTATTGAAAACAAAGAAACAAAAAACACTATGCTAAAGAATACTATGTTATACATGCCAGGCCAGTAGTTGGGGATCATGAAACACTATACATGTTCACATTTTTGTTGCTTAAATAGATATGATACAGGCATCATGTTCAGAAGTTTGTGTCTTCAGTCCCCCAAAAGTTATTGAAGACACCTAAGGTTCACAAACAGAATCACTGAAGGAAAAAAAGGTACATTTATAGGGTTACCATTATAGTGGTCCGTGTTTGCTTTAGTTGGGCTCTTGACCCTTTACTTTTTAATGTTACATTTTGTACTGCTGTTGTAACTGAATTATAACAGCTAGATTTGCTGACAGAATTGCGGTGGTCCTGGTTATAATCTAGCACAATCTTTGTTTGGCCTGAGCATTATAAATTGAGTCTGTTCTCGGAGACAAATTGACATTCATTAAAGCAACATCTGTAATTCTGCAATAGAAGACCTGGATTTTTATGTGAAATCCAGAGTTTAAGAATTCTGATTAAGAAAAAAAATGTGATGGAGAAGGGAAACTTTCTCTTTGGCACTAAGTGACATCAAGAACCAGCATATGATTCTCAAGAATGGTGACAGACAGCATGATGGGATCCATAAATTAGTTTTGATTGGTGGCACCCAGAATGCAGTGCAGCAAGATTTTTGATGGTCACCATTGTTGAGATTCTCAGGCTGATTCTTGATGTTTGTGTGCCTAAATAAAATTTTCTTTTTTTTTTTTTTTTTTTTAAATGTCCAGACCTTATGCTGTTCAAACATAGGACAACTGAAATCCAGACCAAATGCTGTCAAAACAGACAACACCACCTGATCTTACTCTTTATTGGCTTATCTAGCGGCAATCTCACAATTACAGCAACCAAAAAAAGTTTTGTTTGAAAGGTTAAGGGTAAAGTTCCCATTTACAGCAAACACTGACCACCGTAATGGTAACCAAAATTTAGATTATTCTCCTGCAGTGATTTTGTTTGTTAACATCAGGTGTCTCCAGTTTTGGTAGCTTGAAAACATGAGCTTTTGAACATGATGCCTGTATCATCTCCATGTAATCAACTAAAACATGACTTTGTAAATTACATTTTTGGGCTGTGTTTCTTAGTCGCCAACTACTGGCCTGGTATGCATAACATAATGTTCATAGTGTGTTGTTTTTCTTAAAGAAATGTTATTTTTTTGTTGTTGTTTCTATTTGTTTAAACTTAGCTTATTTTTTGTGCTATTTAACTCATTTTGAATGGTTAATTTCTAAGTATCTCATTTGATTAATTCTAATGAATTCTTATGTGTTAAATTTAATTAATAATATTGCTTGTAATCTGTTGCCACAATTTTATTAACTAAATATAATGTATTATTTTTAACAGTGTACACCAACTACACACACATTTCCTATCATGTATGCCTATGAAAGATGGTCAAACCAATCACAGTAGGTATGGGGCGGGTTAATTTGTGCCACCCCGCCTCTATATGCAGGCTGCAGCTGGGTGCTTCTCGTTTTATCCAACAAAACCGATATTTTTAAATATATTTTAATTAGTTTTTTCATGTTATTTTACTCATTTTGAATAATTTCTTTCAAGCATCTCATTTGATTAATTCCAATTAATTCTAATGTGTTAAATGTAATTAACAATATTGCTTGTAATCTGTTGCCACAATTTAATTGAGTAAATATAGAGTATCACTTTTTACAGTGTACACTCGCGGAGCACGGTCAGTGCAATAAATAATAATACCTGCAGACTTCAGGTTGAATACCAACTAAAATATAAGCACTGTGAACCAATGTGATATAACTATTTTAGCGTTTGAGGCTCTGGAAAACAGTGAATTAACGAGGGAAAAACGTGGTGTCATATTACATTCACGAAGCACAGTCAAATTTGCTTACATGCAATAAATTGCAACATTATTTGTTTATCATTACAAATAAAAAAAAAAAAAACTAAAACTCACCTTCCTCGCATTCTTTGTGTTTCTCAACACAAATTCGTGTAAGGTCTCCAGGCAGATGCATTAACTCAAAGACAACACATTTCTTTACGTTTCAATTTTCAATTACTTATAAACTTAAGTTCAGTATCCAAAACTTAAAATGACAATTTAAGTTAAAGAGGAAAAGTAAGTACATAAAACTTATTTGGGCTATGATGTTTCACAGTGAAAAAGTTTGTCCCCGCCACTGATATTTACTTGTGTACCTTATTTCCAAAAATCATCATTTAAAATGATTTTGAAAATAGTTATAATGTTGTGTAAAACTATAATTATGGACACAACCAATTTTGCTCATTGAGATATTTATTAAAAGAACTGTTATATCATAATTATACTGTCACACACACACACACTCTTACATATAGTTTGTATGAGCCAAGCATTGATCTGAATGGAGAGCTTAATTAATTAATTATTAAAATAATTAATCGCAGGATTCTGAAATCTAAAACTACTTTTATGAAGCACAATTAAACAGAGTCTGTTTTGTCTTTGGGGATTTAGAATCTTTAATTTTTTCATGTATAGCAAATCAGCTTTAATGAACGGCTAATTACAAAACTCTTGACACTGAAAAAAAGCAGAGCCTATAGAAATACTAAAAATGGTGAAAAATAACTGGCAATGATAAAAAAGGCAGTATCCATTAGCAGTTTTATGTCATCTTGTGGTCTGGGTCGTTTCCTTTATCTTAATTATAAGATGTCATTACATTGATATCTCCACTATACTGATTATGGTTTTGAATATTGATATATATATTCCTTTTCCAATGAACACAACAAGAAAGTAATCTCAGACAATTTAATCCAGTTATTTGAATCAAATCTGCTAATTTATTTGAAGCACCAAATCAGCCAGAAATCAGTTATCACGATTAAAAGATCTGGCATCTGTCAGATCATCTCGCATGTATTAAGCAAGGTGTGAAGAATGGACCCCCTGGTCAATTTTCGGTGGGTTGTCAGTCACATCCACAATGGTGACGAGTACAACAGCATCAGCCGTCTTACTGGCGTCATTCTGCTGAGTTGCCTGATTTTACAAGGAAACACTGTTTAGGAAAAAATATACAAACAAAGTAGTGAAATCTCTTCAGACTCATAAGAAACTTCTGATACCTGTATGACAACAGCAATCTGCCCTGTTTGCTCTCTGTCTAGTGACGCCGTCACAGAGATGACCCCAGTGTTTCGGTCGATCTCAAAGCTGTTCTGATATTCATTTGGAATGACTGAAACAAAAATATCAATATATGCTGTGTTATTATCAGAAAGGTAATTCAGATCATGAGTACATTTAATGATTATTTTATTGTTTAGATTAGGACGTAAGTGTGTTGCAAATCGTCCGTTACAGGTACCTGATGTTATGCTGTAAACTACAGGCTCGTTGATGCCCGTGTCGCCATCTTGAGCTTTTATGGGCTCAGGAGTGATGTCCGAGAAGAGTCCGACCTGTGCATGGACAGAAAGAGGGTTTTATTCATGTATTCAGACATGTATTTAAATCTTCGATCTTGTCCTCCAAGTTCATTTACCTGATTTTCCTCAATGGATGCCTTGTAGAGACAGTGATCAAAATAAGGGTTTAGGTTGTCAAAATCTACAATCGTTAGTGTAATTGTTGTTGTGTCCCTGAGTCCTCCTATATCCTGCAAGAAAATAAACTCCCTTAAAAATGGTGAAAAGTAATAATTTCTCCCCAATTGTGATTTATTGTAACCCAATGAAATGAGTTTCTCAGCTCATTCCATTTGAATTAAACTGTATCCAACCACTGACTTTACTTTAATTTGTACTATTAATGACATTGAAAATTATAGTTTCCAGACATCAAGACAGCTGTTCCTATATGGAAAAAAAGCAGCTTGGACATTCTGGTAAACATCTCTTTTTGTGTCCCACGAGTAAGTAGATGATGACAGAGTTTCCAGTTTTGGATGAGCTTTGCTTTATAGGCTAGAGCAGTATTTTGATGTTTAATAATGGATGTAAGACTAGAAGGATGTCAGAGAGTTTGTATTTACTTTAGCTTCCACCATGAAGACGTATTTTTTAACATCGTTGTAGTTCACAGGCTTAATCAACTCGATGTCAGCTGCATCGTATTGTGGGTTATATCTCACGCCAAAGTGTTCTGGTACTGGAGGCTGTTAACAGAAGTCATGAATTAAAACAGGGACATGCAGACACAATATTATTTTATTTCGTTTCTTTAAAAATTATTTGCATGCATCAATTCTGTAATTATAAAACATGAGATTAGACACATTCAATGCTTTAATAGACTAAGAGCCGTATTGTTATTAAATCTAGTTTGATGGATTAAAAGTCATATGATATTTATCAGATGAATATTAACAGAATAAGGAACGTGACATGAAAGTGCAATGGTTTTGTTTAGTAATGAAGATTTTTGTTTATGATCAAAGTGCAGAGTTCCCAAGACAAGAGCTCAACAGCATCTGTAAGGTTCACACAACAGTCGGGGCTTGAACACGGTCAAATCAAAAGTAGGATGCAGTTTCACTCATTTATTGTCTGACTTTCACTTTCACCATTAATGCACTTTTGAGCAAGCCTATTGCATATATCAGATATATAATAATCCTTCACGACTCACCAGCATAGAATATGTAACTCTTTTGTTTTCTGTAGTTGCATCCTTATCGATAGCTTTCACTCTCTGGCAAACCCAACCGACAGGCGTCCCCTGGAATGAAAGACACGATTTAGTAAGAGATGTGAGGGAACTCTGAGACCAAACACAATGCAGCTGTAGAGATGTGAGATTACACACACATCGGACACTGTGCCGGTGTATGAATTGGTCTGGAAGATTGGAGGGTTGTCATTGATATCCAGAACGTATAGTGACCGGATGTTTTTCGCCTGAAATGGAAAACGAAGACTCTATAGTCAAGGATATTTGCTGAATCTTTATTTCCATAATATGTTGTCTTTTTTAATGATTTATGATGTTATTGTTTAATTAAACATACCCCTCTTACACAGGAAACGGAATAATACAAAGCATCTGCAGACTAGAAAATATAAAACATACAAAGAGATTTATATAGAAAAATGCAATATTATCTATCTATCTATCTATCTATCTATCTATCTATCTATCTATATATATATCTATATCTATATATATATATATATATATATATATATATATATATATATATATATATATATATATATATATATATATATGCACTTGATCATTGAGTGTGGAACAAACCGGCTTTATTTCCTCAAGATCCAGTGGTTTAATGGTCCGTACAGTCGCGGTTGAGTCTCCATCAGAGTAAACCAGCTCCAAATATTGCAAACAAATGCTACAGCGATATGGCTCCAGAACCAGACGAACATCTGGGCTGATGTTAGTGATAATCTCTATATCTCCTGTAAGCCATATCAAATACACATTTAAATACATACTCTAAAATATACACACCAGATAATGTTTTTGCATTATGACTCATCATACTATTTAATTATTGGCTCATTTATCTAAATATTAACAATAAATTGAAATGGGAAACAACAACAACAAAAATATTATTTTACATTAAATATAATAATACAAATATTATATTATATTATATTATATTATATTATATTGGTTTATCGTACCTTCAAATCCCTCCTCGACTCTCCCTAGAGCGACATTACTTCCACTTCCACAGTTCACTTCTGTAGAACCTTAAACAACAAGCAGTTGGTTTCTGGAGTTAGTTAAATTCAGCAGCACACAATGTTATTATATGCAGTATATAGAAAATCAAGAAAAATTCAGCATTCAATTAATAAATTGGTCTGAAATACTGAAACAACTACAGAAACGGTGGCATGGCTCAGCTGCTGTTCTAAATTCACTGAAAATTGACTAAAACTAACACCACCTTCTATAAACATTTTCCCCTGTATTTTTTAACATTTATAGATAGACAGAAAACTGACTTACCAATAGCGCTCCTTACACTGTCAACATGCAGACAGGCTAAAATAACTAAAACACAGAATAAGGCCATGTTTTCAGTGCAGCTTGTATCTTGAAGTCTGGCAGTGAACAGAATGACTATCCTTGTGTAATATATATATGTATCTTTCTGAGCTGTTATCTATTATGTTAACTGTTTATGTCATAAAGAGTTATGGCCTCTACTGTAATCAGGTATCAAAGGTGCGTGATAGAGGCAAATAAAGCAAGATTGACAGCATATGTGACAGAATGACTGACACGAGCATATTTGACATGTTGAACATTTGGAACTTTACTTTATCTTGTTCTATAACTCATGAACGGGTTTCAATCACTAAGGTCTATTCTTGTTTATTATTATGAAGCCTTCTGAAATATTTAATTCTGATTGGACAGTCACAACCTTTTAATGTGAAATGGACTCTTAAGTTTATATTTGGCCACGACACAGCAACCAACAGGGTTTCTGTGGGGCTTTAAAAAGATTTTGCGACATTAAATGGGATTAAAAGATATTACATTTGATTCTTACAGGCATTACATGGTTTTTAACATAATTTTATATAAATGTATTGAATATAACCTTCACAATTTATACAAAAAAATGTTGTTGCAAGATATGTAGCGTTATGGGAGACCAATTTGGTAATTGTTTCTTTCTGAATCAAAATTGCTGTGATGAGGAGATGACACAGACATTTTGTACAGCGGTGGACCAATCTGAACCTAGGAACAATGGGAAAGTGTAAGTTCCAGCTGAAGAGGCTGGAAAACCAAAATGTTAAGACACGGTTGCAGCCTGTTAGAGGTAAAAATGTTGAGGGATTTTTTAGCGTTTGCAGCGTTGGGGACCATGAGAATCAGCGCTGTGAAATCCCACATGCATTGTGATGGCCTCAAATCAGCGGTGAGAGTCAGACAGCCTACAGTGACTGATAAATCTACAAGTAATAACCTTACGATGACAACTGATGTTGTAGTCACTAACATTACCGTAGCAAAATCAAGGAACAGTCAATGTTTCCTGATTCTGAAACCGTCAAATATTTCACTTGTGGCAAGGACAAAATCAGCTACATTTTAACATTTGGAGCTAAAATCACACATGCCTTAATTAACTTACACAGTAAATGACAATTGACAGAGACAAATGAAAAATGCAGTTTCTATGGCTCTTGCATACATGTATCTACTTTGAATACATTAAGTTTCACCATTTGAAAAGTTGACCATTGAAGTTGAAAAGTTGAAGCTGAGCTGTTTTGTGATTTATGAAACAATTATAAATAAAATCATTCTCTTTCTGAACTCCTAGGAGGCAGTGAGATTACATTTTGTTATAATTGCACACTTTTGATTTTGGTTAGCCTACAGTTACTGATTTGTTTTTTGGCACACACTTTTACAAAAGCAAGCTTTTTGAATAATTGTGGCTCTCAACTTAAACTAAAGTTCCTGCTAATTTTGAAATATCTCCAAATAAACTGACATTTTAAACTGCCTCCTGAGCCATTTCTAATTCAGTTCAGAGTGACATGTAGGACATGTATAAAGAAATATGTGTGTGTTAAATATCCGTGGTTAGTCATGGGTTGTGTATGGCATTAAAAAGGCATAAAATTAAATTTGAAGATACCTGCAGAAACCCTGAACCAACTTCATACGCTGTGCTTTATGCCTTTCTTATAACTCTGCGCTTTCTTTCTTGTTACATAATAAAATAATTCAATCAAGTCAAATCGGTATTTCACAGCAATTTATCAATATATTTGTTAAATTAATAAAAAGAATGAAGAACAGTCAACTGGTTTTTATAGTAAAATAAACCCCTTTATGGTGATACAAGTTTGTATCTGGGATGTTGTCCGGCTTTATTTTGCAATAATGAATGGTTATTATTCCTTCCTTAATAAATAAATCTGAAAAGCTTCATGCTGGAGTTTGGCCTGCAATTGAACAGGCAGTAAAGTTCCTCGACATCGATTAATGATTCACACCTGATACTGCTGGGATTTTTTAATGTATGCCCTATCCTATGTTTCTACTGCCAACACGGAAAAGGCCTTATCTTTACACTGTTTATTAGTTATGATCCTTGATCATCAGAACTAATCAGCATTGAGAAGATTACTTAGGTCTTTAGGTCACAGATTACAAGTTATCCTATTTAAAATGTAATATGTACTGTGATTTCAATTACTTTAAGAAAATAATGTAATATAATGTTTGAATTCTTTTTTTGAATACTTCTTAAAATTTCTGTTTTCAACTGTTAATCATTTGAAAACATTTAAACCAATATGAATTCACAAAATCACTTTGAGTGATGAACAAATAAACTTACTCAGTATAGAGAGTTTGAGTATATTGAAAAGAGTTATTATCTCATTAATTCAATGAAAACAGCAATCAAATCCAATTTAGCGACACATCAACATCATGAAAACTTGCACAAGAACTGACAAATTATTGATATTGTCATTTTAGTTGGGCAGTTTAAAGTGGTTTGATGTGACAATATGACGTTGCAAAATTCATATCATAAACGAGATAGAAGTGACATCCGTGCAAATCAGTTCATATGTAATGCATAAACAGTTATTTATATATCATTAATTAAAACTACTCAATAAAATAGTTTACATGCAAGTCCCTGTCTGCTCTCCATTGTGAGTGAAAGTAAATGACTCTGAGAAAAAGTTTAGTGTGCACAACACATACAGTAAATATCACTATAAATCAATATGATGTAAAAATGAATAAATAAATGAATAAAATGCATTTTATTGCCCCTAAAATGCATTTAGCCTTTTAGCATTTAGCATTTTTTTTTTTCTAAAATATATTTCAGTGAGCTTACCAGTTCACAATATATATTCAGCATATATTTATGTATATATTGTTGAGGAAAATATGCAATTGTCCTATTACATGTTTGCCTTTTTATTTATATGTACTACCTTTGTATTGTAACCACGTTATGCAATTGTTTATTAGAGAAGTGGTTTATTAAGAAAGACACCACACTTATATTGTAATTGTTTTATTAGAGAAGTGATTTATTAAGAAATACACCACACTTATATAGTAATTGTTTTATTAGAGAAGTGGTTTATTAAAAAGATACCACACTTAAATTGCTATATATAATATAATATATAAGCTAGAAAAAAATTAATGTATTAGTAAGAGCTTTGCTAAAGAAAAATGAAGAAAAAAGGATGTTACTGTAGAATGCTGTGTTGCAGACGCAGTGCATGAGGCATCTAAGAAGAAAGTCCAGGAGGAGAAAGGTGAGGAAATGGAAAGCTTCTTATAGGGAGCTTCTGAGGGAATTCCCCGACCTTATGACATCACCAGACATTGGAATCCACCTGCTGTCTATAAGGGACTGAAGGGCAATGAGGAAACCAGATGCTGAGGAACAGCTTCTCCTCTGCCAGCAGCCTTGCCTGTGATGCCTCTAAACAACCGAGCTTGCAAATTATTTCTCTTTTATTTTTATTTTTTATTTATATTAGTAATTTGTATGTTATGTATTTAACATATATACAATAAACGTATACTTAAATATAATTAAGAAGCTCGGATTTTATTACAAATAAAATAAGGTAGGAGGTGTAGGAAATTTAGCTCTGTGATGACTGCTTAACTTTTCCAGTATCTGTGTGTCAGTGGCGTAGCCAGGGGTGTACCAGGGTGTGCCCGTACCACCCACAGTGGCAGCTGGCACACCTAAAAATAGATGCAGAATTAGGAATTATAGTCTCAATAAAAAAAAGTTTACTAAACTTGGGCTATTTTTGTTTACTTAGAAAAAAAAATATATATTTTTTTTAAATCAACCCTTTCACAAATAGGAGCCTTTCCTGCACACTTAAGCTGCGCGAGCGTCCTGTACCTGTCCCTGCACAAGCAGAGACAGTGAAGAGATGTTCAGCTCAACTTCTCGCCTGTTGGATGAGAAACGAAACAGACTAAACAGTGACATACACATTTGAAAAGACAGAAGTAAATGTCAGTTCGTATAGGATGATTTTATTTTACCTTAAAATTACATCGACTTAATTTGATTTAAAAATCACCTGCTGCAGCACACTGAAAAAAGTGTTTCATTCATCCAATTAAAAAAAAATTAGGGTAATGATTAACTTGAGACAAAAGTTATTTCTTTTTCATTGGCTCAAGTAAAAAAATATAGATGTGAATAATTACCCTAATTTTTTTCTTTTTTAATTGAATGAATGAAACACTTTGCATCTTTGTTTTATTCGCACCAACATAGTTTTATTTAGTTTCACTGGTAAATACCTTTTTTTTTTTTTACCAAATTTAAAAAATAAAATACTGAATGCTGATTAAGAAACATCTTATTGAATGTGTGTTGATTGGATTGTTGAACTATGCAGTTATTGCATTTAATTTCACATGGTTACAGTTAGTCTTTTCATTTAAGGCCAGTTCTATGTAGTTTCAACCCAATTCAAAAACAAAAGCTAAATGCTGATGTCTGTACCATCTGTGTTTGTATTGAATGTAGTCTACTTACTGTGCAGTTACTGCTGATAATTTCAGATGGTTCCGTTTTTTTTTTCAATAGCCAAAAGCCAGTTTGGCCTATTTAATACCAAATAAACATCCTATTTACGCATACTTACATTCTTTCTTGTTTGTTGCTTAAAGAAAAAAAAACTGAAATCTGTATCTGAATCGGCAATAAAAAATCATGATCAGTGCATCACTAGTTCAAACTCCTTGAAATTAGCACTCCTAGACTTATACACTTTAAGTCACAAATGGACTTTGGAATTCAAAATAGTCAGTTTTCATGCTAAATTATGGATGACCCTTAGAGTTAAGACTCTGAAAACATTGTCGTTAAAGGTTCACTTTAAAGTGCAGTTGCTAAAATTGTTTTTATAATGTAACAGTATGTGAGCATGTTTTTCCCCTCACCGTTAACATTTTGAAAATGTTTTAGATTTGTGACTCTCAAACTGGGATCCCTTTGTGAATCACTGTTTTAGATAAAGAAACAAGTAGTTCAAGAAGTTTTGTTTTCTATACTACAAAAAATTATTAAATACCTTACACAAAAACAATTAAGCTGTGGGGGGCAGATTCATAAACATTGTGTTTAGACAGACAGCAGTATTCCACCGCTACAAAAAACCCTCCCTTTTTTATAATTTCATAGTTGAGACATATTAGATTAGTTTCATGTACAGTTCTGGTGCAGAGTCCCAGTTCTCTGGTTTCTGTAACTGATTGTCTTCCATGGCAAAGTTCAAGTACTCCTGCATGTTTGGGTCCCCACAAGGAATCATTGACAGGCTAGCCTCAGTAAGGGCATCCAGTTCAATTTGAAATCTGCAGTCTCTGGAGCCAAACCTATCGTTAAATAGAAAACATAAGCTTTTATTTTCATTTAAGCTAAAACACTAGAATAATACTTTCATCTGTTCATTACCAATGTATCACCTGTGTGGTAAGTAGTAGAGTTCATTGGGCACTCATCCTGAACATGCTGCTGCTCTTGAAGGGTGAATGCTGTGACTGTTCCACAGTCTCACACACTCATCTAAGTATCCTTTCTTCTGCGGTACAACGTACAACACTTCATTCAGTTTTTAAGAGCCCTCAAGCTAATGTTTACACCGTGTAGACTTGACATCATGTCCATGATTACAGGGTACGAGTGGACCTCGTTAAAATATTGAACACATTGATGCAGTATGTCTTGTGTTTCCATCTGGTCCGCGTTGTTTAGAAACTCCAAACATCGATCACATGTGAAGAAAAACCACGTTAAGCTGTTTATGTGTTTGCCACAAAACCTCCCTCGGCCGCAACTTCATTTATGCCATTTACTCCACAACCACACAAATTTTCTGAATTTACCGCGCTCAACAACAACAACAACACCATTCACCGCGTCACTTCCGGTGTGTGGTACGTTCCCTTTTCGTGAAAAATCTGTCATTGTAAATTTGTTTCGGGACTGGTAAAAGTGTTTTGCCTCTTGTTAATTTGTTTTCTAAAATGTAAATTTGTTTCGTCCTTGGTAAATGTGTTTTCCCCATGTGATTGTGTTTTATGGTAAGTAAAAATGTTTTCCAAAATTTAAATTTGTCTTGAGCTTCGTAAAAGTGTTTCACACTTTGTAATGTTGTTTTGCACTTACCGGCCACCGTAGTGAAAAGTCAAATAAAAGAGAAACTGTGTAAAATAGCAGGGCTAAATTCACTAAACATTTCAAAGACAAACTTCCTCATAACTGCTATTTTTTTATTGTATAAATAACACAAGAAAAAAAGTAAAGTCTATTTTGTATTTGCAAAAACTTAATAATTAGAAATGCTGCAAAGAATATTCTTAAAAATCATTGTAAATAACCTATCAAAGTTAGAGTCTTAAATCTCCAAAGATAAGATGTTCAATTCCTTTACTGGGTTTCAAATTAATTGTTGTAAATGAGTGTTGACTGAAGAAGCCCCATTAAGATGTCTTAACTTTTATGTAACAATAGTTTAGCGTATGTAGGAAGATGATACAGTAGCTAATGTATTTTTAAGAGTAATATATTTACTAAACATTTTGGTAAATGTTTACTAAATAAGTTGTCATAGTATAACATGTAACTAAAATATTTAGAATTTTATAAATATGGCATACCTTTTATAGGCAACTTTCAGAGTGTAACAGACTCCCCCATCTATAGAAATGATTAAAAGCTATTTAATAGACATATTAAAATACAATGGCAAGTGCTCAATTTCAAATGAATAGTGTGATTCTACACTTGAATCATGTATAATAATTTCTGTATATGTTACATCAGGGCAAACTGTTACTATAATTTAAGGGGTCATATGATGCAATTTCAATTTTGCGTTTCTCTTTGGAGTTTTACAAGCTCTTGGTGCATGAAGAAGATCTATGAAGTTGCAAAGACTAAAGTCTCAAATCCAAAGAGATATTCTTTATAAAAGTTAAAAGGGTCATATATTGCCCATTTTCCACAAGTTGATATGATTCTTTAGGCTCTTAATGAAAAGTCTGTAACATAGTTTGTTTAAAATTTCTCTATTGTAGTGTAAAAAACACACCCTGTAAAAAACAGCTCTTATCAAACTTGCTAATTAGCACATTATTAGCAAAGACAATATGCAATGATTAATTAAATTACATCATACTCACTGCTTCTGTAGTTGAGGCTGGATCATGAATGATTTGCGCGAACATAAACGCATTTAAGTCGATCAATGGTGCATTACCTTTAGATCCGAATGTTAATCCTCTGCGATTTCAGACCCTCATATGTCGGAAGTAAATGACTACTGCAAACAACAAAGCAGCTCAATCACTTATGATTCATGCTCGTCTGCATCTCGGGCTGATGACGTCTCACTCAGGGCTGAGGTAAGACACAAGTCCAGTCTGTGCTGAGATGCTGCTGTCAATCAAACAATTGTGGGAGGGGCCTACGACCATGTGACGTCACATGTTCACACGCTCAATTTGAGAAAGGGGAAAACATTTAACGTGATTACAAAAAAAAAAAGAAAAAACACTCGGTGGATTTTTATCTTTATATGGTAGTTGTGTACACACACTGCCAACACAGTTCATACAGCTTGTAAAAGTGCATGTAGCATTATGTGACCCCTTTAAAACTCTGCCATGCCCCCCTAAAACGCCTCTTTTAAACACGCCACCACATCTCTATTTCACTATGTGGAACTATTTGTGTAATGCCGCCCAAATGTTCACGTGAAGAAAGCATGGTTTCAGTATCTGCAGTTAGTATTGAAGCAGTCATGTCAGGGAGATGCTGTGTGTATCCCAAAAGCACTTTATTTGGCCTTCTGAAAGTAGATGCGTTAAGGAATCTTTAAGATTCAGCAACGCATTTTATGGATGACTATTTTGTGAACCTTGGAGAGGAGTGTGTGTGCGCGTTTGTGTGTGTGAGAGAGACATAGTGGAGTCGGTTGTCTTAACCGATCATGGCTTGTGTACATACGTACGAGCTTCATCACTGTGTCTGTCACGCGACTCTGTTCCTCTTTCGGGCTTGAACTGATGGTAAAACTAAGGACATTATTAACTAATAACATTATTAATTCATCTTTATTTTTATTTTGAAAGAAGAAGCTTGCAATTATGACAAGGGGCGTTATATTTCCAACGATTGCTTGCAATGATCCACTAGTCACAATGCACTGGGTCGGTTGGCTAATCATAGCAGACTGCACTTGTTGGACTTTGTAGGAAATTACGTGTTTAAGAGAGGCGGGCCATAGACGACCTTCAGTAATGTACAGTATTTGAAAAATACTGTGTTTTTTTAACATTAATGCATGTCATGATATTCTATTACACCAAATACACCAAATAATGATATTTTAAAAAAAAAAGCATCATATGACCCCTTTGAGCCAATTCGGAAATGAACTTATCTATGAGTGGAATCTAGTCAAGGCAGAATGTAAGGATTTTTAAGCTTATTTTAGCCATGCAAGAGTTGATTGGCTGGACACGCCTGCTAATTCAGTCAGTAAATTTAATGCTAAATGTTCAAGTCTGCTTTATTGTCATTTCTTCCACATGTACAGTACATACATCCAGAGAATCGAAATTGTGTTACTCTCAGACCCCCGGTGCACACAGAAAACATTAACATTAAAGCCTAAAAATCTAGATCAAAATATAAAATGTAGATTCAACTATACAATAAGTGAATGTTAAAAAAGACATATAATAAATTGAAAATAAAGTTAAATAAAAGCAGCGCAAGGCAAAAGGCAGATAGAGTTCAAATCAATGAAGTGAACAACAGTGCAGATAAAAGGTTTTTTAGTGCAAAAACAAAAGCTTATCACACAGATAAGATCTGAGAACGTTTTCAAATCAGCTCACTAGTTCAAACGGATCATTTCATCTTGCTAGGTAAGCTATGGATTCAAATAAACAGCAAAGGAGGATGTAGCTATTGCAAGGCTAGCTGCAATAGTAACTTCACATGCAAGTGTCATAAAAATATCCCCAAAATGGCACTTCAAGGGGCAGCTAAAGAGGCTACGCAGTCTGCTCATACTGATGGCAATGAAGATACTGACTGCTGTGATGAATGTTTCTGTGAAATATGGAGCTGTATTGTGGATACTTTTTGTTGCAGGTGAGTATCATTAGCTTTATATTCAATGTCTCTTTTGCTCCCATTTCTTAATTTACGTTCACTGTGGAAATCTAATTTGTTTATTTATCATTTATTCTATTTATTTTAAAATGTGTAAAAAGATTAAATTAATTTGTCCAGTGTATTTGAAAGCATAATAAATGTTGAAATTGAATGTTTTAATGTTATTATTTCTTTTCTTCTTCCATGTAGTTAATCAGTCCTCAGTAAACGGCTTTCTGCAAACTGCAGTCATCAGGACAAGAACATCATCCAACACAAAGCCAACAGCACTACAAACTAAAAATGCAACATATGATAAGAGTGTAGTCAATTCATTTCTAATTATAATTGAGACGGAGATCAAAAAGGCTGTTGAGGAAGATGTTCAACATGTCTGTCAAGTCATCCCAGTCCATGAACATCCCTTAAACACACCGATTTTTTTTAGTTTCTGTAACATCTGAGTTTCTCATTTTCTACCTTCAAAATACATTTATATACTCATTTAATTGATTCATTCGCTGATCAGTACTTTTTAATTATTTGTTTCCACTGATGTTTAATTTTATCATTGTGTGGTTTCAATGAATATTTGACTTCAGATGTAAGAGAATGACTCCATTTTAAAGCTTTAACATAAAAGGATGATGTTGTGAAACAGTAATTTTACTTTGGCTGTGGGATAATAACACCTGTTGGATTTGTGTTGCACTGTAAAATCGAATTATAGTCAGGCTTAGGGGGCTTTGACACTGGAAGTTTAGTGTGGAACAGTGCACGGTTCGCATGAAAAATCGCTAATGTGAACGCTGTGATCGGACCTGGAGAAGGTGGTCTGAGTTCGGTTGCTCCCGAACTGTGGCGTGGTTCGTGTAAATGTGCAAGGAACACGGACTTGGGTGTGCACTTGTTCAGGAAGTAAAGTATCCCGCGCATGCGTAACACTGTCAATATCATTGTTTCCTCAACACACGAGAGAGCCGTAGTTGTTTCCACACACTCCTAAAAGTCCAAATTTGACACATTAAAGTGTCTTTGGTGTTTCCATGTTTTCTAAAAACAAAAACGAGGATGGCAGGCAACACAATGACACAATGGCAGTGTAACTAGTTCAAATTTATTATTTCTCTGGATTTAAACATTCTTCAAAATAGTTGGGATAATGTAAGTACACAAGGAACCAAAATATATGACACTGTTCTAGTGGTTTTTGGATATTTGAAAAAATAAAAATATTCTTACATTGTGTGTCTTTAAAATAAACAAGCAAACAAAAAGTTTAAAAAAGACTAAATAAAACAGTTCAGTAGTGGAACAGCTTTACACTGAACGCATTAACAGCTAAAATAAGACACTTGAATAACAGAGAGGATCAGAAATAATTATATTTATCATCCAAAAACAAAGATTATGTAAATCACTTTATATTAATGCAGTTTTTATTACTTTCTGAACACGATGCTGTGGTCCTCAGTGTTCTTTGCGACATCTGAAGCACCTCCTGTACTGCTGCCTGATCTGGACAAGAATGAGACGAGAGGAGAGACTTCATGGGATCAATTCAATTTTTCAACAACTTTAACAAATTCAACAAGTTTGTTTATAACAAACACTGTCCAGAAAAATCACCAGTTCAGTCACTGACAACAGAACAGCATGTAGGGAGAACGTGGGTCAAGGTAACTGTGACTGGTGGACAATTATTGTGCGTCAGCCTGCGTCTGCCCCGACCCGATTCTGAAGCAGTGGGGGCAATAATTAAAAAAAGGTATACTAAACGATTTTTGCCAAATGATGTTGGTATTCGAAAGCACCAAAACAAATGACCATACCCTATACCCAAACAGGACCTGCTATGGTGGCCGAGAGAGATCAATGCACTGCAAATAAAAAATAAAAAAACTTGCAAATCAAGACAACATCTTCATCTGCAAATGCTCACAACACAAGCAAATAAAGAAACATGCTGCAAATACTCACAATTAGACAAAGAAATGCACTACAATATTCACAACACAAATAAATAAAGAAACAGGCTGCAGAAACATGTTGCAGAAAGAGGTACGAACTACATCAGAGATATTTAAGGGAACCACAAAGTGACTAACTTGGCTCTGGAGGTACGTTTGCTCTGATCTGATCATACGATTCCTGACAAAATACACACTTATTGTAAGTGTGAAAGGTTATGTTAGGTGGCTATAACTTACTTTAGCAATGTACCTTACAAAAAATAACCATAGCCAATGGTTTTATTGTTGTAAATAAATAAATAAATACATAATTTATTAAAAAAATAAAAATAAAAATAAATAACCATGGATTAACAACTCTGACCATAGTTTAACAATGCTATTTTACAAATGTTGTAATACAAATGGTCATCAAAAGACAAAAAAAAAAAAAAAAACACATGGTTATTTTTCGTTTTGTTGGGGTAAATTTGTTTGTGTTTTGAGTATCTGCAGCACATTTCAGCTTTTGCAACATGTTTCTGTATTTATTTGTGTTGTGAGCATTTGCATATTGTTTTTGTATTTAGTTGTTTTCCAAGTATTTGCAGCACATGAGATGTCAAACTGTTGAAGATGTTTTCTTAATGTGCTGGTGCTTTTTCTATTTGCATGCGTTCTGTGAAGATGCAGCAGCTTGAATTCTCTCGGCCACCATACCTCGCCCCTATTTTGAAATCTCTGTCCCACACATATGGACGCAACCATGGCAACAACGATTGTGGACACGTGAAGATGACACACAAGCGTATTCAAACAAAAGCCAACACGGATAGGTAATGTGAAACAAAACAAAATTACCATTACTCACCTATCCTAAAAGAAACAGCACAACCTATTTCTGATGTAGTTTGTACCTCTTTCTGCAACATGTTTCTGCAGCCTGTTTCTTTATTTATTTGTGTTGTGAATATTGTAGTGCATTTCTTTGTCTAGTTGTCTAATGTTTCAAGTGACATTATGATGGCGGCTGACCACTCAAACGGACCACTCTCTACTCTCGATCATGAAAAGACATGCCAATTACCGCTGATTGGCTACAAGTGTGTTTTGGGAATTGGTCAAACACTGCGGTCGAAACAATACTGCATGTTTATTTTGACTATTTTGGCTAATGTACATAGTGGAAACTCTGATTAATCCTCTGTTTACCAATGTCACCTTTCATAGAGACAGTGGGGGGACCATGTCCCCCCCATCCCTAATGTCATCTGTGCGCCGGTTTATAATAAACAGGTATGAAAAAGTGGCCTTCATGCTTTTCTTCCCTATGACCTCAATGAAAGACATCCAGATCATGCATGCAAATTGAAAAAAATATCTGAACTCATTATTGAGGAGACAGTAGATCACGAAGATGAAGGTTCCCTGCTGGGAGTTCAAGATCAGGAAGACGATCTCCAGCCCCTTACTGCCATTAGTGGAGAAAAACAGAATCCAGGAGCAACCAAGAACCACAAACTGAGCCAGTGTTTTAAACGCCATAATCCTGCAGAAAAACAAAAGAAATAAGGAGTTAATGTCTTTATTGACTATGTGGTTTTCTATAGAGTGATTAAATAATGATATTACTTGGTTTGTTTCATCTGTGAAACTTCAGCATTGAGAGTATTGAGTGCTGAGATCAGACTGATGACGATCTTCATGAAGAGAATCATGTTTAACTGCAAAGTAGAAGAGTAATTATTCACCTCTTCCTTATAATATGTATGTCATGAGAAAGAAGAAATTTGTTTACTGCTAGTATGACACAAACAGGACCCAGGAAACTCCAGATGAAGCCTTTCTCCACTTTAATCCAGCATCTGAAAAATCAATATAATAGCTGAATGAAGTAGTCAGAAATACGATTTCAGGTGTTGACTGGTGAAATACTACAGATTTTAATTGTGTGCGTGAAACTGATACAACCTGTGTGCTTATTTTATCAGATAGCAAAATGTCCAAAAACCCCAGAGCTGCCTTTTTCCGTTTAATCAAATTAACTTCAACAACAACAACTCACTGTTCGCTGCCGTAGCCTTCAGGAACCAGACCGACAGACACACACACCACAACCAGAGCAACCAGATATCCAATCACACACAGGAATCCACTGCTAAGCACCTCCCTCTTTCTGGAGCTGATTTGTGATAGGTTCTTCACACAGATGAAGAGCAGCACAGCTTCAATGAACATCCACACAAAGCCGGAGAGAAAGAGGAAGTGCAGAAGTCCTGAGATCACGGCACACAACACCTGGAGACCATGAGAGATGGTTATGATGATTCTCAGTGAGTCTGTGTTGAGCTGTAGGGCTCCTTCATCATTCTCACCTGCTGAGGACGTATGAGGCTCAGGAACTGCTGTGTGAGCAGAAACAGAAGGTGAGCCAACAGAAGACTGATGCAGATGTTGATTCGAGCCACATTATTCACTCCAGGACTCCACTGACAAAGGGCAAAGGTCAACAGGGCCAAAGTGAAGAACACCAGCCCCACGGACACACACACCAGATTCAACAGCTCCATTAGTGAGTCGCTCTGAGAAAACATGTGAGAGAACATGAGATCCAAATCTGTGCTGTTCTTCAGTGTTCAAGAGAAATGCTCTCATACCTCTGGTGGGCGGCTGGTTTGCATGATGAGAGCGAATGTGGACAGATGATCACAGGAACACACAGTGTGGCTGCTGTTGGACTTTAAAACAGAACAACCATCTACAATCCACTCGCTAATATTCCAGTACACACAGGATAGGGAATTGTTAGGATCAAACTCCTGTAAAAACAAGAATGAAGATACAAGAAATATCCGTGCACATAATTAGATGTTTTACGGTTTTCATCAGTGCTCTGATAAAACAAAAGCACATTTCAGTCTCTCACTCTGATGTGTTTGAGGGTGAAGTTGACTGGTTTAGTTAGTGTAGTGTTGGTGGTTTTGGGAAGAGTAGCTGAGATCACAGTGGACATCATGGTTTTAATCGTGTCATTTGGTGTGTTGAAGAAGTCTGGCTTCAGTAGATTCTCCATCGTGTTGTAGCTCATGAAAGCCACAGCAGCTGATCCTGTGAGACAGAAACAGAAACTACAGTAAATGCAATACTATGTAAAAACAACAATAAATGTGATTTATTGGTGATAGTACGCGGTCTCTATGATATATACAAACCCGATTCCAAAAAAAGTTGGGACACAAACAAATTGTGAATAAAAACAATGATGCAATGATGTGGAAGTTTCACATTTCAATATTTTATTCAAAATACAACATAGATGACATATCAAATGTTTAAACTGAGAATATTTATAATTTAAGTGAAAACCCCAAAAAGCCATGTTTACCACTGTGTGGCATCCCCTCTTCTTTTTATAATGGTCTGCTAACGTCTGGGGACTGAGGAGACAAGTTGCGTAATAGGAATGTCGTCCCATTCTTGTCTAATACAGGCTTCTAGTTGCTCAACTGTCTTAGGTCTTCTTTGTCACATCTTCCTCTTTATGATGTGCCAAATGTTTTCTATGGGTGAAAGATCTGGACCGCAGGCTGGCCATTTCAGTACCCGGATCCTTCTTCTACACAGCCATGATTTTGTAATTGATGCATTATGTGGTCTGACATTGTCATGTTGAAAGATGCAAGGTCTTCCCTGACAGAGACGACGTCTGGATGGGAAGATATGTTGTTCTAGAACTTGGATATACCTTTTCAGCATTGATGGTGCCTTTCCAGATGTGTAATCTGCCCATGCCAAACAAACTCATGCAACTCCATACCATCAGAGATGCAGGCTTCTGAACTGAGCGCTGATAACAACTTGGGTTGTCCTTGTCCTCTTTAGTCCGGATGACATGGTGTCCCAGTTTTCCAAAAAGAACTTCAAATTTTGATTTGTCTTACCACAGTTTTCCACTTTGCCACAGTTCATTTTAAATGAACACTGGCCCAGAGAAAACACCTGCGCTTCTGGATCATGTTTAGATATGGCTTCTTTTTGGACCTATAGAGTTTTAGCCGGAAACGTAAAAAAATGGCACGATGGATTGTGTTCTCTGACAATGTTTTCTGGAAGTATTCCTGAGCCCATGTTGTGATTTCCATTACAGTATCATTCCTGTATGTGATGCAGTGATGTCTAAGGGTCTGAAGATCACGGGCATCCAGTGTGGTTTTCCGGCCCTGACCCTTACGCAAAGAGATTGTTCCAGATTCTCTGATTCTTTGGATGATATTATGCATTGTAGATGATGATAACTTCAAACTCTTTGCAATTATGCTCTGAGAAACTCCTTTCTGATATTGCTCCACTATTTTTCGCCGCAGCATTGGGGGAATTGGTGATCCTCTGCCCATCTTGACTTCTGAGAGACACTGCCACTCTGAGAGGCTCTTTTTATAACCAATCATGTTGCCAATTGAACTAATAAGTTGCAAATTAGTCCTCCAGTAGTTCCTTTTATGTACATTTCACTTTTCCGGCCTCTTATTGCTACCTGTCTCAAGTTTTTTTGGAATGTGTAGCTCTCATGAAATCCAAAATGAGCCAATATTTGGCATGTCATTTCACTTTTAACATTTGATATGTCATCTATATTCTATTGTGAATAAAATATAAGTTTATGAGATTTGAAAATTATTCCATTTCCTTTTTGCTCACAATTTGTTGTATATATATATATATATATATATATATATATATATATATATATATATATATATATATATATATATATATGGCATACTTTCATTGTTGTTCTTGGCGATCCCAATGAGATCGATGTCAACAGAAGAATTTGTCGTGTCGAGTCGAGGGATTTTCTCTAAGGTGACATGTGGTCCAATCATGAAGACTTCTATATCTGTTTAAACAAACAAGCATTTATGTGCTACAGCAATTCATATTTATTTTTTATAATTTTCAATGAAAGTCCAATTCAGCCATTAAATTTGCACACAAGACAAAGATTTTAATAACTGACTATTTTGGGTTTTAATTTAATTTAATTACTGAATTTTACTGTTGATTGTTTAATGCTCAAGGCAGCCAATATTCTCAAACACACTGACCACAAACCATAAACCTTTCACTTTAAGTGAACCTGTGTTTTAAATGTTGTTTTTTTATAATGTAAAAAAATATTTTTTTCCTTGACAACCTGTCCTTGTCCATATGACAGGATTCATGCCCCCTCATAAAAGTTTATAACTCTCCACAATTAAATTAAATTTCATTCATTACTGTTGCTGCGTTTGCTGCTGTCTGACCAACTGCTGCTCTCTAGACTACATAAAGTAACTGACATCATATGTAATCTGAGTTTAATTATTAATACTAATTGTGTATTACTGCTATTGGCACTTACCTACAGCAGCAATAATAAAACTGACACTGTCACTTGTGTCCACCGGCTTCACCAATGTAGACATGAGTTTCTCACTGGCTTTTAACAGACGGTTTCCATAGGAGGCTAGTTCAGTTTGGTTTACAGAGGATAATGATGACGACTCTAAAATTTTCTCTGAAGTGTTGAAGGCCATATTCAAAATATTTTTCACAGTCTAATTTGATTAGAAAAATACAGTTAGTGTGCATATAAATGGCAACAGAGCACATGCTGACATGTCAATCATTATGCAACCAATACAGATCTTTTGTATTTTTTCTCTTGAAGACGTACATCTAAAGGAAGCTCTTGAGCTGTAATGTTCTCTATCTGCTCAAGAAGATTTTGAAAACATCCTCCAAATGTCTGACTCTGAAATCACAATTGAGCTTTAGTATGGTAAATAAGACTGTGCTAATCATGTTTTGCAATATTAATATAGTAAACAAAAGTGCCCATAACCATCAGCAATAAACAGAAAAGCACATTCATATTTCTTATATCTGCCACATCTTATTTCATTGCTCTCTGCACCATAATTCATAGAAGTTGTGAATTTGACTTACGTTGCATCTTTCCTGCTGTGTCATATTTATAACTGCAATGACACAAAACAGCATGAAGGCAATAATGGAACCAAAAAGCAAATAAAGTGTCAAAAATAAATTACGAATGTAACCATGAGTGTGGGGAATAAACAAAAAAAAAAGAAAAAAAAAATTGAAACTAAATTCCTCTCACAGTAAACCATATGGTAACATAATTTCTCTTAATATCCATAAGCATATGAATTGTGCACTGAAGCTCACAAAATAATGTCATTATTCTGTGGATCAAGCGATTTTTCACAGCTTCTTTAAAGCTTGAAGAATGTCACCATTCACTGCCATTAACGCTACAGACATCTGAAAGTTTGGATGAATCGTGAAGAAAATTGTCCTCAAGAAATAATGTCTGCAATTACCTACAACCACACATTTCACACACACTTTTATCCCTCATTGATAAAAACACACTCACACACGTGTTCATTTCTACAGATCCACAAACATTCGGACAAAACACAATTTAATAGAAGAAACATCAGACTACATTACCAGGTGTACTCGTCTCTCGTCTGACTGGTAAAAAAATGGCACCGATGTTAGTAACAGGTGAAAAATTATGACTGATAAATACCAATCAACAATGGCATAAATAATACACAGACTCATGTAATTGTAATTACCTGCACAGTAGACTGCATCGTTGACTGCTGGTCTAACCAGCTCATAGACATGATAATTGCCCGGACAGGCTTTGACTTTAATGGAGTAAGAACCGTAATAGCAGCAGTAATTGTCCCAGTGACCGCAGACATCTCGAGTGACGATTCCATCCTCAACTGTAGGGTGTCCACCACGAATCCAGAGTGGGATAGCAGTACCACAACTATAGATTTCAACACACGTGTCTGCGATCTGAGTGCTCACACCGTTAATAAAGAGACGATACCAGCCGCTCCAGCTGACAGACTTATCAAGCTTGTAGGAGTTTGATGGGCGACTGCTGTTGGCTCTCCATGGTTCATCCAACACAGTGTAGTTGTAGCAGGGGTCAACAGAGGGATAAACTGTTATGATGAGAAAATAACACACACACACACACACGCACACACACACGCACACACACACACACACACACATATATATATATATATATATATATATATATATATATATATATATATATATATATATATATATATATATATATATATATACAGTATATATATATATATATATATATATATATATATATATATATATATATATATATATATATATAAAATATATAAGCATGGCTTGAATGTAATCCACCACTGAATGGAGCTGAATAATGAAAGTAGTATCTTGCTAGCTTGCTTGACTCATATGAGTGGTGGATATCTGAAAGCCACACTTTAGTAAAAGTATCAATAACTTTATTAGATAAAACTGTAATAGAAGTTAAAGTCACCACGTCTTAAAGTGTGTAATATATTGTTTTAACACAAATAACGCAAGATATTTATAGTTTTAACTCTTTCTTCCATAATGTTTCTTTGGGTAAGCATAAGAGAAAATTCATCCAGTACTTACTCACACAACATTTCTGGAATCTGCATTTGAAATGGCATTTACATTTATTTACAACAGCTTCTGATGGTGGTAATGAGGGATTCAACCAGTTCGTTCAAAAATCGGATTCATTCAATAAGGAAACACTGTCCTTTGTGTTACTCAGAGACGCAAAACAGTGCGGTGATCTTTATTTGGAACTATTTTTTTTTTTGCAAAATTGAGCAAAAACAGACAATATTGTGACTAAAATGTAAGCCACTTAATTCTAACTTTATTAATCTTCATATCTTGTCATCTTGCTGATATCTGGAGAAAACTGGTAGTCTTTGTGAGATGTAGATTAACTATATTAAATGATATAAATCTAAAAGACAAACTAGAATGCCTTGAATTTTGATGATTCAAAATGCATTTTAGTACAGTAAATCATAGTGTATGTGTGCACTCTCTGTGTGTTTTTGTGATATACTCAATAATGTCAGATCACACTTCATTAAAACAACACATATTATCACAGAAGATTTAGTATATCACACACCTCAACCTCGAACTGCATCATGCATTATGTTTAACAAAGTATACATTTTAATTAGGTAATGTAGTGGAGTAAAAGTTAAAGTTAAGAACTGTAACGAACTTAAGTACTTTAACAAAGTATTATTACTTTGCTCCCAACATCTATTCTATAGTAAAGATCAGCACATAAATCAGGCCAGAGAATAAGCCAATGGTATAAATTACCAGTGAAGATGGTCGCTGGTGTGACGACTGTAGAGCTGGTGTTAATGGTGCTGACATCTGAAAGTTTGGATGAATAGGGATTAATGAACAGAGACACAAATATCATGAATGTGTAGAAAGAGCTCATGGAAATATAATTACCTGCACAGTATGCTGCATAGCAGATAGTTGGACTAACCAGCTCATAGACATAATAATTTCCTGGACAAGCTTTGACTTTAATGGGGAAAGACCTGACAAAGCAGCAGAAATCATTCCATAGAGCGCAGGCGTCTCGGGTGACAACTCCATCCTCAATTCTGGGATGCCCATCGGGTAACCCCAGTGCAGTAGCAGTGCCACAGCTATAGGTCGTAATACAAGTCTCTGGGATATGAGCGCTCACACCGTTAATGAAGAGACGATACCAGCCACTCCAGGTGACATGCTGGTCACACTTCATGACTGAACCACGTATATTACTGGTGGATCTCCACGGTTCATCCAGTACAGTGTAGTTGTAGCAAGGGTCAGAGATATTAGCTGTTATGAAAAAAATATATATTTTAATGTGCCATTAATATGCTAATTTATGAACATTACTAGCATGAACATGGAACATTGCTTCACATACTGTGTCCTTTAGAAATGCTGACAGTATTAATAGAATCACCAGAATCCTCTTGATTTATATTCATATAGACAGATCTGCACATTTACAGTTAAAACACCGCAGCACAATACATTACCAGCTGTTGTTGTCTGTTGTGTGACAGTTATACAGGCCGAGACATCTGGAAAAAATATAATGATACAAATTAAATAAAGTCATAGAAAGGGAGTGTGTTTAATAGAAGACAAGTGACCAAACACAAAAAACAAAACAATCAATGATAATACAAAGTAAAATAAATGAAAACAACCACAAAACATCAATGACCAGCTTTTAGTTTAACGGATGGTTAAAAAATTATGTATGAAATTCTGTCAGCGTTTATTCACATTCATTTTATTCCAAAACAGTATGACTCTAGAGTTTAGAATTTCTTTTCCACATATTTAAAGTGAAAGAGAATTGAAGCTGCCAAGCCTTTTCTGACTAAAACAAAAGAAGCACTATACGAGTAGCTCTTATGAATGCCAATTTATTCTTGAAAGCATAAAACTAAAAGACTGAATCTTTTGAAACGAACTATACAAAAAAAAAAAAAAAAAAAAAGGTAAGGTAAGGTAAGGTAAGGTAAGGTATTATAGAAAAGGTACTTCAACTGCAGAAAAGAAAAACATCACTGGTTCTTACATATCATGTTGTCAGTGCACTATTTTTATATTCCTACAACTTTTTCACTCCTTTTCAGAGCTTCGAAGAAGGAGACAAATAATGAATTAAATTTCATGTGTATGGCTTCAGATGACATGGGATACAGTTCAAGTCTTATGCTAAATCAGAACAAATGGAGCAGCTGTCACTGAATGAATGAACTGCTGTATGTTCACTGGTGGAGGAAGCTGAGAAAGCAATGACCCGAACAAAATGTCAGTTAAGTTAGTGCATGTCAAACATGCAACCTAAATAGCATAATTTACATTAAATATACACGTTTACTCCTCCCAAACAGGACTGCGTCAACATGCAAAAATGTAGGAGACTGATTAATACACATAAAGTAGTACATTCATTTTTAACAGAACAACGACAAGGAAAACTTAAAGTTAATACTTACAAAGTATCAAAGAAATCGGCAGTTTTATAAAACCTGCCAATAAATTTGCAGAGATAAAACATTACCTGATTACATTTTTTCTCATAAATGATTTCAGCTCAGTTTGAACCAACATTTAAATGCTTATTATGACATCAATCAATCAGTCAATCAATCAATCAATCAATGCACACATACTCACCTCTCTGAAAAAAAGCCATTGTCAGTTTTGACAGTCGGTGATATTTATCTCATCTAAAAGCCAGTTCAGAGGGGAGATAAAAAAAAAAAAAAAACCATTGCTTTACAGTTGACTATCATTTATTTCCTTGTTTTTTCAAAGGTTTCCACTGAATTTATGAATATGTGTGTATCATTTATCGGTAAAGCATAATTAAAATGATGAAAAGATTCTCTCATACAGTATATTACCTGTGTAAGACAAGATATGTAATCAGATAACAAGTAATCACAAACTTTTCCCCAAACACCTCACACATGAAAATTGGTGTAGATCTACGAATGCTCTAGAGTAATTAATCTAGACTTATACATGCTTAAACATATCAAAGGACAGTATGAATCCTAAGCTGATAAGATTCCAGATGACTCAACTGTAACAAATCACAGTCAGTGATCACACATCAGTAAATGCTGAAATGTGTTTGATTTAAAGACTGAATGTTCATTCTCATAAGCGGAAAAATCTTACCCGATATAAGATGAAATACAGTGATGCTCACCGACAATAAGGGCTGCTTAACTATTAAAATATGTGTGTTTGTTGAGATGTTTAGAGATAAGTTATATGACCATCATACTGATGGGGAAATGCAAAAGTTCACAGTTTCCTTGTCAAATTCAAATACAAATTCAAATTCAAATTCAAATAAAATTAATTATGGAACTATCAAATATCCAGTTCCTTGTCAGTGCATTTTCATAAAAAAAATGTTTTTTTTTTTTTTTTTTTTTTGCAGAAATATTATACTTGAATTTCTTATATTATCACCTTCATTTAATTATAGATAATTCACAAAGAGGTCGTATCAGTTGTAACCCAAGGACTTCAGCTGCTGAATATAGATCATGAGTTCCCTTTCAGTCAGTCATGTTCGTCGTTATGTCAGAATGACTGACGAGTTGGGGATCTTGCTCAAGAGCTTCTGCCACACAGCTGGTACTGGCCTACACCAGTATACGTTTCCCCCAGTGAGCCTTCTCAAACAGACACAGAGCAAGGTCAGGGAGGACAAGGAGCAACTCATCTTAGTTGTTGGACCTGGTTTCCAGAACTGAAGGTAGCCCCTCCTTGGTGAATTCCTCTGAGGAGGGATCTCCTTTCTCAGAGAGGGAACACAGAATGGCACTGGAATCTCAACGTATGGTCTCTGGAAGGGATGAAGAGGTTCTAGGCGCCATCACTTCAGAAAGAGAGGGTGCTTATTACAAGGCTAACTTATGCTTTGAAGTTGAACCTGTTCATCAGTTGGTGCTCTTCCTCTCAGAATCCAGTAGATGCCTGATTGTGGTCATTATCTCGTTTCTGCAGGAAGGGTTGGAGTAGAGGCTGTCCTCCAACTCGAAAGTGTTTTTTTTACTGCTAAAGCCGCACATCACAATGCAGTGGATGGCGAATCTGTCAGGAAGCACGACCTGGTCATCAGGTTCCTTAGGGGAGCAGGGAGACAGAATCCTCTCCACCCTCACTTGATACCCTTTTGGGATCTCCTCTTTGTCCTAAAAGCCCTGGAAGTGGAGCCCTTTAAGCCTCTGCAGTCAGTGGAGCTTAAGTTTCTGTCTCTGAAGATGGTGCTCCTGACTGCACTGGCTTCTGTTAAGAGGGTAGGGGGTCTGTAGGCATTTTTGGTCAATCATTCATGATCATTCAATCATGCAGTCTCGTCATTAATGTGCCAATACCAAATGTTTATAAATAATTTTGATATCTTATTTACAATTTCTTTAAACTAATGTGAACTTTCACAAAACAGTTCAAAACCATCCAAAACTTTTCTCTGAACACGTTTAACAAGTCTTTTATTTCTTAGAGAGAATTCTATTCAGATGTGAAATATATTTCATGAGTTTCATGGATTACTTCAACATGACAGTCACTTTCTACTCTTGTCTGTCACTGGTCAGTTGAATAGATAGTCCTGCCCTAAACTGACATCACTGCTTGAGTCAGATGTTGACATGAGACAAATAAACTCAGTGTTATGAAAGTATCTCATTGGGTGCTTCTCAATATCCCTCCTCGTCTCCTCTCTCCTCCGTCCTCCATCCTATGACCCGGAAACCGATCGAGCACATCCATCTTGAAGGACATCTCAATTCTTGAATTGCAGTGAGGATCGAGGAGGCTTCATGAAGAGCAATGAGTGAGGATACACAGATGTATTTTACACACAGTATTTTATCGACTTAACGTGACACATATATAAATTATCCTTCCCCTTCACATCTGTTGTAATAAATTTCATTTATATTTTACCTTTTTACTTTACCATGCATGTCATATATTTCAAACAGGGCATCTTGCTTTATTAATATTTATTATGAATGTCTTAATTAACAAACTTTAACAACATAAGGGCAGATCCCTTTAATCACAGCTGATGACACTTTGAAGTAACGCTGAAGGGAGTGAGGATAAATCATTTCTCTTGAGTCAAGTCCTCCATCCTCACGTCTTTTCCTTGCGTCCTTCCCTCACATCCTGAAGAGGTAGAGCTAAGACACGAGGAAAGCACAATATGCACAAATAAGAATTGAGAAGCACCCAGTGTTTCAATCTTCAGAAAGTCAAACTACCAGTTACTGACATATATTGAGTGTGAAAGAATTAACATTAAAGTTACATCAGATTTGGTTTTGGAGTCTCAAAACATTAACTATACATACAAATATGAATATAAGGAAAGGGGCAATGTTTTTTTTTTGGCTTCTAATGCTTGTAGTGGGAAAAGAATCAAAACTTCAGAGTATCAAAAACAGTGCCATCTGCTGCCTGGTAAAATGTACAGCAGCGGGGACAAGTGGAAAATAAATTATTTTAGAGGGGGTCAACCAAAATTGATCAGTACCTTGTATCATGCAAACTGCGTACTGCTATTAGAAGTGGTGTATAAAATAGTGTACCAGAAAATGACTTTGATAGAAGTTTAAGTCCCCCGTTTAGAACATTTTTTGAGTAAAAGTCTTTTGATATTTATTGTACTTAAGTTCGAAACATATATTTTTTTTAAATCTTAAATGTACTTAGGTATTGAAAGTAAAAGTGAATAAATGCATAAATAAATGCAAAATGTAACAACAGCAAATATATATATATATATATATATATATATATATATATATATATATATATATATATATATATATATATATATATATATATATATATACAGCTTGATTAGCAAGATTTTGTTTAGTTTGAAATATTTCTTCCATTTTGTATTTTTGGGTAAGATTAAGAAGCACTGTTAAATGTATTTCAGCAGGGACATGGATCAATTTAACCTGCAGTTACAGATGCATAAATAGGCTTTTTTTTTTTTTTTTTTTTTTTTTTTACATAAAACATTGAATTCTGATATTTGAAATAATAATAATAAAAAAAAAAGTCATAATGTGTAGGTGATAGCAAGTGAATGTTAATGAGTGAGTCTTTAAGATTGAACCGATTCATTCAAACAGCTGATTCATTCAGAAACAAATAATTTGACCATGTTAATGAGTGAATCACTGAATCATTTATTCAACTGATTCATTAAAAAAAGCTGACTCATTCAATAAGTAAACACTGTCCATTGCTCAGTGACGCAAAACAGTGCTGTGATCTGTTTTTGAAACTATTTTCTTTAGCAAAATTGAGCAAAAACAAGCAATATTATGTCTAAAATGTAAGTCACTCATTGCTTTACTGAACTTATGTGCGATATAGATTAAGTTAACTAGGCCTACATTAAATTATATAAATATAAAAACCACAAAGAATAATTTCTGCATTTTAAACCTGCTTTGCTGCAGTCTCTGTTCTTCTGACTATTTTGTAGAAAGTAACGAATATACTTATTATAGTAAAATATACATTTTAATTAGGAAATGTAGTGAAGTAAAAGTAAAAGTTGCCTGAAATATAAAAGCTCAAGTAAAGTACAGATACTCCCAAAAAATACTTAAGCACTGTAAACAAATATTTAACTTTGTTACATTACAACACTGGCTATTTATATGTGTACACAAATGCTGCTTTCTGAGTTAAACGATGGTTCTTCCTCTCCCGGTTTTTCCTCCTCTGGCAACCTCTGTCTCTGTGCTTTCTCGTACATCTCATTTGTGTTATGATCTCCTCTGTTCTCGTCCACCATTCAGTTCAGTTTAGTCACATGTGACAGGTTCTGCTGATTTTGTCACTGTCTAGGTCACTGATTTAGAAGATAGCTGTGCTTTAAACACGTCTTGTCCCAGGAGGGCGTTTCCTGTGGAGCTAAAAGGAGAGACATGAAAAGATGTAAGCATCTGCTAAATACTGTAAAACAATGTACATTCAGTTTAGTAGACTAAATCAAGTACAGGCAGCTTTAACACATGTAAATTGTTAATAACAGTCATAAAGACTGAAGATTTATGTTCATGGAGAATAAGCTCCATCTAGAGGTGAAATTGGGTGGTAACCAGAATTTATTGAAAGTGCACGTAGGTAGTCAAAATTAGAGATCTGTGCAAGATGTTTAGTCCCACTATTGTCTCACAAAAATACATGACTTGCTTCTGCTCCCAACCACAACATTTAGCCCCAAGTTAAAAGTATATATATATATATATATATATATATATATATATATATATATATATATATTTTTTTTTTTCAGTATGTCCTTATCAAGACAAAATCTGGTTACCTATGTCTCATATGGAATTTATGGAAGACTTTAATTTGTGAAGCAAGTTATCGCTGAAAAAACCTACACCTGCCCACTCTGATAACTCCATAAACTTGATTTATTTATGAGCAAAATGTAAAGAACATGGCTTAAAACACTTATAATAAAGTATGTGGATCTGGCAACACTGCAAGAGCAGTGCTGTGAAGTGACCTTCCAAACATAAACTGTCATGCGAGGCTTTACTTCAAATTGGTTTTCGAGCTGTAATTAATTGGTAAAAAAAAAAAAAAAAAAAAAAAAAAAAAACCCAACAAAAAACATATCAACTATTTTTGGCACCTGAAACTGTTCATAGACAAAATCATAGACACCTGTTACTATGGCTAGAGTGCTGTCAATCATTGTAATTTTGGGAGTAAGTCATATTCCGTACACACGCTAAAGAATAATTCATGGGATTCTCTCCCATATTCAAATGTGGTTGTTTCTTCTGAAACTTTACAGCGTATACATTTAACCTTAACTGATAATAAGTCTGCGGGCATTTTTGATGATCTTTTCCTTCCGTTCACATTGTTTTATTGCAGCTGTTTTTTTTTATGTGTGTTTTGTCTGACACTGGCAGCAGGTATGCAATAAAATTACTAATTGAAGCCTGTACTCGCATCGAATCGGACACTGAAAGTTGACACATTTAAACTCCTTCTTTAGCCGACTCTGTGCTGTAAATTTCTGACCTCACTATTGAGGACACAATAAATTAGGATGATTAGAGTTCAAGATCAGGAAGAGGATCTCCAGCACCTTACTGCCATTAGTGAAGAAACCCAGAATCCAGGAGCAGTCAAGAACCACACATTGAGCCAGTGTTGAAAGACTATTTCATGTTAACTTTTTAATTTGGTATGCAAATTGCATTTTTATCAGAAAGCAGAAAGATTACATAAACCCTGAGAAGTTGTATATCCTTTTACTGGTTTAGTTAGTGTAGTATTGGTGGTTTTGGGAAGAGTAGCTGAGATCACAGTGGACATCATGGTTTTAATCGTGTCCTTTGGTGTGTTGAAGAAGTCTGGCTTCAGTAGATTCTCCATCGTGTAGTAGCTCATGAAAGCCACAGCAGCTGATCCTGTGAGACAGAAACAGAAACTACGGTAAATGCAATACTATGTAAAAACAATAATAAAAAGTAAGATAAAGTAAATATGGTTTAGTGGTAAAGGTATGACTCTGATGAGGTATGGTCTTTTTATTATTTTAGTTCACACTGAAACATTTGACATACTTTCATTGTTGTTCTTGGCGATCCCAATGAGATTGATGTCCACAGAAGAATTTGACGTGTCGAGTCGAGGGATTTTATCTAAAGTGACCTACAGCAGCAAGAGTAAAACTGACACTGTCACTTGTGTCTGTCGTCTTCACTAATATAGAAATGAGTTTCTCGCTGACTTTTAACAGACGGTCTCCATAGGAGGCTAGGTAAGCTGGGTTTACTGATGAGAATGACTCTAACATCATCTCTGAAGTGTTGAAGACCACAGTCAAAATGTTCATCACCATCTATTGATCAGATAAATAGTTACTGTACATGAAAACATCAAGAACAAGTAAAACAGCACTGCTAAGTAAATTAAATATTGATTTTGATATTGACAGATTTTTTTTTTTTTTTTTTACAATCACAGAAAGCTCTTGATATTTAATGTTTTCATTTTGAAGATATTCTTCTGAGAAACAAAAACTAAAATATTTGTGTGCTGGGTAAATTGAAATATTCAGCTTACCTTGCATCGATTCGGCAGGGTGATATTCAGTCCTGAAACAAAAAAAATTCATCACTACAATATAGCTACAGTAAAATCAAACAGCACATTCCAGTCTAGAAACATGGTCATCTGCAGTTGTTGGGTTGGGTGTGTGGTTGGGATGGAGATGTTACACTCACAAAAGCAGAATGAGGGGCTATGATGGTAGCATGTACACTATTACCAGTTCAGTTACAGTCTTTACCCTAGCAAGCATTCATATTGCACATAATTAATAATTCACATACAGCCGGGAAAATAAGTATTTGAAACATCAGCATTTTTATCAGTGCGGGGATTTCTAAGTGGGCCATTGACACAAAATGTCCACCAGATGTAGCCATCAGGCCAAATATTGAATTCATACAAAGATATCAGAACAGTTAAGTTTACAAGTTGAATAATAATAAATAAAGTGAAATGACTATTTCTTTCAAGTAATTAATTTTTTTTTTTTTGGCCAATGCTTAGTCATTTGTCATACTTAACGTACTTAACACACACACACACACACACACACACACACACACACACACACATATATATATATATATATATATATATATATATGTATATGTATATATATGTATATGTATATGTGTGTCTATATATATATATATATATATATATATATATATATATATATATATATATATATATATATATATATATATCAAAACAGGATACAAAAAAAAATATTAACTTTTAAATACAATGAACATCATTATGTGATCTAACAGTCCACTGGGTTCAATATTTAACAGCAATCCAGATCAGGCATTGATTTTCTGAAATTAAATAAGAGACAATAAAACTAAAAGTAGCCGCAATGAGGAAAACAAGGAATGTATAATAGTCAACATTTGAAGTGGATCTAATAATGTCATCTACGATGTTTTAAGAACTTTCTTCATGGAGAGGTTTGAGATCCACTTTCCTGCAGAGTATAACCCCTATCAAACACACCTGAGCATGTCGAGCAATGTCTTCAGGTTCATTAGAAAACTACAGGAAGGTGAGTTTGATCAGGGTTGGAGATAGATATACAGCACCTTTCTGAAAAATGTGTCTGTCCGTTTCCTCCTGCTCATTAAAAAGCATTTAATCATGAGCCAACTCTTCACATGTTTAGGATCCCACCAGAAATATTCAGCACAGACAATAAACCAACCAATCCTGGATTGCAAGATTTACACATAATAATAATAATAATAATAATAATAATAAATATATATATATATATATATATATATATATATATATATATATATATATATATATATATATATATATATATATATATATATCAGAAGTAAATTTCACAGTGTATTACAAAGAAAAAGAGGTGGATAGACTTAGAAACTTAGAAAGTATAATTCCAGCCATATTTTCGCTCCACCCATGAACATGAACCGAGTCATTCCTTCCAAGTCACAAACGAGTCTTGAGTCAAATCCCAAGTCCTCAAAGAGTTAAAGTTATTGAGATAATTAAGTGACTAATTAAATGATGATTGTGCATTAGTGATGAACACCTGCTGTTACTGAGCATTATAGTGGAATAAATGTTGAGGTTTTATTGGTTTAAATGATGCCACCATCATGGAGATCAGTCAACTGTGTCATTCATCATTATGCACAATGCATGATGGACCTCTTCAAACAAAAAATACAAATAAGAATAGCAATAATAAGAATAAAACCTGCCTTGAGTTGAGTGCCCCACAGGCTAAGCAAGCGCTACCCTTCAGCACAACCACTACATTCAAAAACCTGCTGAAAAAAAAAAAAAGGTTTTGATCTCCAACTTAGCTCATGATGCTTTTGGGAAATGCAGCCTTGGACAGTGGATCTGTACTTCCCAGCATGCTTTGCAAAGGACTGCACTAGAAGTGTAAATTTAGGGACTGAGTGTTATTTTATGTGTTTTCATTTTTACCTAATCATGTAAAGAGGGTCTCACCTAATAGGAATTGATGTGTGTGGTCTTCTCCCAACTAGACTGACTGAATATTTGAGTGCATTGAGAATATTTCACAATTTTATATGACACTTCACTGCTCAGCTAATGAGGAAACATATTATAAATACTTTTGTCTTCCAGGTAGTTCAAAATAATAATACAATTTATACACAAAGACAGCACACATACCAAGAAGTATTTACAATATATCAAGAGAATGCAAAATCACATTTTAAATATATTCATAACCATGTATATACACATTTTTTTTTAACTTTTAAAAAGCACAATTTCTCCTTGCGCTTTCTCCTTGTTAACATCTTAGATCTCCATATTTGCCATGGTACCTGACAACAACTTCTGTAACAGAAACCCAGGAAAAATGACAAAACTGCTTCTCACTAAACCTCCAGCTTGTCAGATATTTATGTAGATAGGAAATATAAATAAAACATAAAAATAAGTTTCTCTACTGTAAAATGCAATACACATTTAGTTTTGATTTGAATATTCATAAAAAAAATGTTTCTGCACAGACTATTTGGGATCTGCATGTAGAAGGGTGTTTAAAGAGTAACAAACTGACCAACCAACCAAAATTGGGCTTAAACTTACATTTATTTACAGCTTAACTGGCTTTTAAAGGGAATGTGAGGTGAGAAAACCCTTCAGTAGAGACAAATCTATATAATAACATAACATTTTCCAAAATACAGGTCTTGCCTGCTGAAATAATACAGATTTAATTTCGAGGGATCTTAATACAACTTGTATCAAAGGATGAAAGTAATCAAATTAAATGAAAAACTCATTGTTCACTGCTGTAGTCTTCAGGAACCAGACCGACATACACTTACTCTGCATTCCTGCAGTGCACTCAGTTTGCTCCTCCTTAATAATTCAGTGTCTGGTTATGGTTTCAGTTCACTCAGGTTGCTTGAGGCTGAATTCCATTTAAATGTTTTTAATTTCACCTTAATTTTCCTTTACCCTTCTTTATGGTTGAATGTCACATACCTGTGTCAGAAGCCCTTTGTGCTCGAGTGAACAGGTTTGTGAAATGTGAGAAAAAAAAAAGTTCATTCAGATTAAAAATACTGGATTAGGCAATCCATTTGCCAAATATCTGCACTTTGCAACTTGCTAAAGTGCATGCAAACAGTAAAATGAAAGCTGATGGTTACAGAGTGTAAGTTTGATAGCAACCAATCTATTATCATATAGGTGAGAAATGCAAATATCTCTTGGGTGTGAAATAGTCCCCCACTGATTACGCATGACTATATTCTAGTATTTAAAGGGATAGTTCACCCAAATAGCAAAATTGTGTCATTAATAACTCACCCTCAATTTGTTCCAAACCCAAAAGACCTCCGTTTATCTTCGGAACACAATTTAAGATATTTTAGATTTAGTCCGAGAGCTCTCAGTCCCTCCATTGAAACTGTGTGAGCCAGATAACGAACAACAGACTGACTCGTTCTTGAGTCAAGAACCGTTTCTGTCAGAAGCGTCCGATTCGAGAACCGAGGAGCTGATGATACTGCGCATGTGTGATTCAGCGTGAAGCAGACCGACGCACAGAGCGTCTGAACTGAACTGATTCTTTTGGTGATTGATTCTGAACTGATTCTGTGCTAGTGTTATGAGCGCGGGTAAACCGATGGATTGAATCAAGGGCAATCTTCGCAAATGACGCCATTACGTCTAGCGCAAAAGAACTGGTGAACCGTTTTCTTCAAGCGGTTTATTGAATCGAATTGTCCGAAAGAACTACTGGTGATCCGAACACCAATGCAACCGGTTCTTTACTCGTGAACGAGTCAGTGTTTCGTTCGTTATCTGGCTCGGCTCGGTGTTCATCTTCAGTTCTCTCTTCACAGCAGTTCAGTCAGTGTACTGTTTGAGTAAATGAATTACTCCGGGATATTGGTTTGTTTGAACTCAGAGGGAGTCTAAGCCACATTAAACAAGTTATCAGCTTAGGTCATTTGTGGATTAATGCGTATTGGAGACACGAACCGTTTAAAACGATTCAGTTCGATTTGGTGAACTGGTACAAAAAGATCCAGTTACATCGGAAGAAAAGTTTTTCTTCTGGACATGGACAGTATACTGTACACACAGTTTCAATTAGGGCTGTAGTACTCGAGTCCGGTCATGGACTCGAGTCCGGACTCGAGACATTTTTCTGTCGTCTCGGTCTTGTCTGGGACTCGTTGCATTTGCACTCGGACTTGTCTCGGACTTGGCCATTGGACTCGCCAAGTCTTCTAGTTGGTCTTGACCGAGTCCAGCAAAAAAAATAAAATAAAAAATTTCTCCTTCAAAACAAAACCACATTTGCATGATGTCGCGACTGAAAACGTGTGGAAAACGCTAGGCGCGCCGCTCTCCTTATTTCGTAAACACTGTAATCTAAGCTCGCGCTCCAGTGGCGTCTGCTGTTGCTGGGCAACCATGACCCGCTCTCCTTGATGACGCAGAAGTTTCAGCAAAGTATAAATGGATTTCCAGCACTAAACATCCCTTGTAGTAGCTCTGCTAATAGATTCATTTAAAAAATGGCTATCCTTGTACAGCTATGATCATCTGTTTCTCCATCTTAGCTTTCAGTATTGTTCCGGGAAAGGATGTGCATGACCAGCGGTGCATTTGCTGCGACCTGAAAAGTTTAGATGTTTCTAATTTAATTTTCTACCTGTTAGATTGTGTTTTATTTACGTCTACACCTAGATAGCCTTTTTTTTATCAATAAACAAGTATTAATGTATAGCCTTATGCAACAATTACATATGTAAATTTTAAAAACTTTATAATTGTGACATTACATATTTACATTTTCATGTAACAGCCAGTATTTGTATCTGTTACAATCACAACATTTTTCCTATCTGCATTCGAATACAACATCGTACAGTTACTTGATAAGACTGTTATGACTTTTTATATATTTTTTCGTAGTTATCACTGAATAAGTATGTCATGTTAAACTGAAATAATTATTAATTTGTAAAATAATATTTATCATGCAAGCAGAGAGAAGTCATGACAAACGTTTAGTGATCATTTGAACATGACTGAATCCATTCAATGCACACATTCTCATTACGCAGAACATTTTGAGCGAGTCTTAATGTTAATGAACTTCACTAAACAGATGTGTGTGTTCCGCGCAAACCAGCAAAAGGTAAATATGCAAACATGTAGGACAAGTAGACAATGTATCCGTATCGAAGCTGATTATTAGCCTACTCTTGAGAGAGAACTGGTTTGGTTTTTGAGAGACTGAGACGCGCAGCGCGGCTGTTTGATTGGTGAGCGCGCTGTGCTTATTACATTCATTCGTATCATATGGTAGCCTAAGCTTTCAATATTTGCCTTTTAAATATATACAAATAATATAACGTGTAGCTATGATGTATTATTATAGGTAAAATTACTCTTGCAACGCTCTGATTTATGAGAGATGCACAGAGAGGCGACAACAATGCGGTGTTTGATTTGCTCTCTTTTCACTCATAAAGTTTACATTCATTCACATCTGGCGCTGATTCCCTGGCTTACCTGTTATCTAGCAAACACCAGACTGTGTCAGCTTCAGCGAGTATTCAGTAAGAATTATTCCTTGTCCGTTTTTCGTTTTTTAAGCCATTATCCGTGCCATTCCGAACAAGGTATTCGGCTTCAGGCACAACCCTAATTATTACATTACATATTTTATTTTTACATGCAACATAGATAAGGTCATATAGTAACAGCTCCACGCAATATTGTAATTCTAAAATTCACGTCGTACTTGCCAACACTTTTATGCATTATGGTTAATGCATGCTGGAGTAGTCGATTGTTTCCGACAGCGCTCGACTAGTCTATGCAAGCCCAGTAAGACAAAAATTTAGTTGTATTTATGTGCGCATGTCCAGTAGAGCCAAACATATCCATTCTAGCCTTGCTGCGCGCATTTGTCATATCCCGAGCTTTGCGTGTGTCTGTGCACTGTGCCAATTAGGCATAGTCATATACATTTTTGACCACAGATATAATGTCAACAAAAAATAAAGTACATAAAGATAATTTGACCTTACAGTTCCAAACTTTGTTTGTTTATCCAAGTTTATTTCCCAGGGTCGGACTGGGGGTAAGACCAGTACTCATTACCAGGGCCCCAAAGGAAGAGAGGGCCCTTGAAAAGTATGAATCTGAAATATATATTTTTTACCTGGATATTTTCATGGGTGGGGGGCATGGGGACCCATCAGGACTGCCTATAGGGACCGGGATCTTGTTTAAGGCCCCTGTTAGCTTTAACCCTAATTATACACACTTGAACCAGCTAATCAAGCTCTTACTAGACACATTAATCTTCCAGGTGTTTTAAGGCCAGCTGAAGCTAAACTTTTCAGGACATTGGCCATCCAGGATGTAGTTTGGAGACCCCTGTCCTACAGAGTTTTTACTTTGCACATGCTTTTTGAGCATTACAAATAATAATGTAAAATGATTTTCTTAGAATAGGAGATATGCTTTCTCTCGCATCACAAACATTATCAGTAGTTAAGTATGTGGTCTTGAAGAGGACCCTTTTTTCTTTCATTTGGACTCGGTCTTGGACTTGGACTCGAAACTTTTGGACCTGGACTTGACTTGGACTCGAACCTCTTTGGACTCGGTCTTGACTCGGTCTCGACTAGTCCTGGACTTGGACTTGACTTGGACTCGACAAAGCTGGACTTGACTACAGCTCTAGTTTCAATAGAGGGACAGAGAGCTCTCGGACTAAATCTAAAATATCATAAACCGTGTCCCGGAGATAAACAGAGGTCTTACAGGTTTGGAACAACATGAGGGTAAGTTATTAATTAAATAACTTTGCTATTTGTGTGAACTAGCCCTTTACTGAGTTTATAGACGAAAGGTTGTATAGTTCATAGTTGATAGTGGAAATTGGTACTGTAGCTAAACTTGAGTGTGACCAGTTTGTTCATTCAGTTTTAAAATGTTGAATTGAGTTCAGAAGCTACATATTTCCCCAGAAAACCAAAATAACAAATCATGTGGCTGTTAATTTTCTGTTTTGGTCTTGAACATCAGTGAACAAAACAACAACAACAACAAAACTAAACACTTCAAAAGTATGCCATTCCTTCAGTAATGTTAATGATAAACAAAATACCTTGTATTTTAATTAGTTTAAATAGCATTCACATGACAACACTGACAATTTACCTTACATTACACCTGAATGCAACTCAACTGAATAGTTTTCTTTAAAACATTTTTAATGTAAATTGTATAAGTAGTCTTGTGTCATGAAAGGGTTATTTAAAAAAACATTTGACCTCCTTAATGTTATTCTGCTGATCTGCTTTGTTCACTTACGGGCAGATGAGCACCTTTATCATGCTGAAATGATGTCAGATGTGATAATAAATGATGTGTCCATAAACATGTGATTTTAAAATGAGCCAAGATAAGGTGATTGTGACGTCTTTTCAAAACGAAACTGAAAATCTTTATACTTTATAAATATGCAACACGTTACGGTCACTGTTGACTCAGCATCTGCATTAACTGAGGAGTTGCTACAATTGAGCTCATGCCACTGGATGCACACACATATCCTTGAGAAACATGCCAATTGCCCTCCTGAAGGAGCTTTTATGCAAATCACATTCTGATGCAAACAAGTTGGATTTGAGAATATTTCAAATCAGCTCAAACTGAGTTAAACTTGCTAGAGAAGTCATGGGTAGTGGGAACAGCAAAAGAGGATGTGAGGAGTGCATGGAGACTTGCAATAAGAAATGCAGCTGCAGCTGTCATGAAACCACCAGTGAATTTGAGGAGGAGGTTTGGTGGTATCCTGAAAATACGAGGCGCGTGGAGGATGCAGGTTCACCGGGTAATGAAAACACAGGTTACACTGAAGATGCAGGTTCAGCGTGTCACGAAACACCCAGTTACGCTGAGGATGCAAACTCGGCATGTAACGAAAACACAGGTTACATTGAAGATGCAGGTTCAGCGTGTCACGAAAAACCCAGTTACGATGAGGATGCGAACTCGGCATGTGAAAACACAGCTAACATTGAGGATGTAGTTTCGGCATGTGTAACCTGTATGGAGTTTATGACGGCATTATGGGAGTTCCTGCAATCATGTACTGAATGCATTTCACAAATGTGAGTGACAATACGTTTAAATTCTCTGTCATTGCTAAAAGGTCACTTTCCAGTCTGTCCAAATTTATTTAAAGTCTAATGACTGATATTGAGTTTTGAAACAGGCCATTTATGGGTGATTTGGAACATATACGAAATACAAATAAGAACATAAAATATGAGTAATAGGAAAATACAATATGAATTGGAGCCTAGTTCCAGGTTTATCTTAAATTATTCTGTAAATGATGTGTGTTTGTGTGTGTGTGTGTGTGTGTGTGTGTGTGTGCGTGTGTGTGTGTGTGTGTGTGTGTGTGTGTGTGTCTGATGGTGTCATGACAAACATTTGATCTCAAAATTAAATCTTTGTTTCCCCAAGATCAAGTGAGTGACTGGAGTGATGCAGCGAGCTGGACGTGTTACAGCTCCTGAGGAGAAGAGCATTATCATCCTGTGCTTAAAAAAATAACACAATTCATTTCAAAATTCAATGTCTGATTATAGATCTAAAATTATGTGTGAGAGGAAGATAAATAAAAATTGCATTAATGTAAACTGATTGCTGTCTGTTTGTTATTTGTTACTGATTGATGGCACTCATATACAGGCGTAGAAACAGTTCAAGTCATTGTTTGCACAGAAGAGTCTGTTAAAGTTGAACCAAAATTGACTATATTTAATTTCTTAATGATTGTTGCTGGTCTTTTGTGAATAATTCTCTATTAATGTATGCAAATATGCAATGCAGTAAAGTAAATTAACCATACATCTGCAATAAGAAATGCAGCTGCAGCTGTCATGAGACCACCAGTGAATTTGTGGAGGGCTTGGTGGTATCCTGAACAAAAGAACTACGTGAGGGATGCGGGTTCACCATGTAATGAAAACACAGGTTACATTGAAGATGTCATGAAAAACCCAATTACGTTGAGGATGAAAACTCAGCATGTAACGGAAACACAGCTAACACTGAGGAGTTTCGGCATGTGTAACCTGTATGGAGTTTATGACTGCATTATGGGAGTTCCTGCAATCATGTACTGAATACATGTCACAAATATGAGTGACAATACATTTAAATTCTGCATCACTGCTAAAAGATCACTTTCTTTCCAGTCTGCCCAACTTTATTTAGCCTAAATGTGCAAAATGTGAGTCTAATGAGTGATACTGAGTTCACATCTACCTCTATTCTAGTATGGACCACTAGTGCGGGATAACAAGATTTTTCTTTTTTTTTTTTTCTTTTTTTTTTTTTTTGTAAAACACATTTTGGGCTGTATCTCAAAAAATGCAAACATGCTTTCTAACTAGACTTATATAGACACAGAGCTCTGTGTATATTTATGGTCATAATACGGACAATACCCACAGGCTTTATACATGCATGGAAAGAGGTATTGAGTAAACTGATTGCCTCGAAGTAAGTTTAACTAACACAGAAACTCCACTGTGCTTGTGCTGGGGCTCTAAAACGGATTCTGAGAAATACTGATTTATTATTTTACTGTTTATGTTACTGGAATGGGCATTGCTGTCTCGATTGCACCTTTAACCCTAATGTTAGTTTATGTAGCATTTTTATGACATTTCATCATAAACATGTTTATCATAAAACCAAAGATAAACGGGAAATACCTCGTGCTCTTTGCTCTTGCATGAATGTATGTGAAGAAGCAGCACGAGACCTTTTCAAGCTCGGATCACTGTCATTTAAAACACTCTTTAAGCAGCATTTCATATATTGTGTGAGTCTAGATCACGCTGTTGCGCTTCTGGACAAAAAAAAAGTAATTTTTCTAATTTCTGGACAATACATTTTTGCTGGACTCAAGTCCACCCCTGATAATGTCTACATTTAGAACACACTGCAAATAAATAAATGAAAAATTTAATTAAAATAAATTAAATTAAATTAAAAAAATACAATATTTATAAAGATAACAAAGATGACATACTGTTTCCCAATAAAAAAAAAGAGAGAACGGAAGAACAAAAAATAAAAAACAGCAACTAGAAGTGACTGCGTCTCTTTGATATAAGTTTATATATTTATTTTATTTTATTATTTTATTTATTTCTGGCTTCCAACGATTATGAAAACATGATTGCATACTGAGCTGCTGAAGACATGCGTTAAACAGACAAATGCACAAGTGTCAGTCTTTGTGAGTTTTCTACATATATATATATCTCTATTAAGTATGGTGTTCCTGTTGTGTTGTGGAGATTTAGTTGTGTTCTGTACTACTGGGCCAATGTACTTAAGTGAACATAAACAGTTAGCAAAGTCATCAAATGCTTGTTAGTATATTAGATATGTGCATTGAGTCTTAAAGTGACAGCAGCCTCATAAACCTACTGCTGTCTCTGTCTTAAGAAATTGAGAGAATCAATCCCTGCTCTTCACCAAAAAACTTAGATTACAAAAAAGATGAAATTACAGGTTCAGTTAGGTGGAGTTGGGGTTGGAGAAGGGAGTTGATTTGAGAGCAGAGATGCAATAGAACAGATGCTGCCATGATTTTGCTAATTAATACATGTTCCTGGATCAACATCTTAGGTTGATCCTAGATCAACATAACTATCCAAAAATATAGACTTAACCCAATCCCTACCCCTAAACCTAACCCTATGATCCAGGAACATGTTGTACTTGGTGAAATCACGTTCACTGACTATCAGTTGATGCAAGATTGACTGACGTAAAAAAATATGAATAGGTGGAAGCCATTGTCACATCTGACAATCAAGTGTATTTTTCTTTATCCACAAACCAGTTCAGAGGACAAATTTACTTAAATACAGTATAGAGAATAAAAAATAAAAAACATAAATAAAAAAAAAGGCAGTGGAAATATGAGCCTAAGTCCATTAATTGTTTCCTTCACAAATTTAAATTAAAAAACAATAGTATATCTAACAATTGCTCACATGCCCAGTGCATTTCATTGACCTCCCACAACATTATGTAACTCATAATGTAACAGTTATGTAACAGTTTTAACCCAATTTAACCACATGGACTGCGATGGCTGCTGTAACGTTAGCAGCTGCTGGTCATTGTTCACTAGTTTTTGTTCAGCTTCCCAACATAACCTTCTTAACTTCCTCAGTAAAATGGATCTTTTGAGTCTCATCCATCCCTCAAACTCAGTTAATTTACTTATATTGTAAAAATAATAGAACATGTGCACATACAGTTCTAAGAGTTATTCGTTTTGCAGTTTAAATACTGAATTGCTGTAGAAAATGGCATAAATTCAAACTGGGGTATCAGGTCAGTATGTTATGAAGTTTTTCATTTGTGGACATGAGAGAGAGAGAGAGAGAGAGAGAGAGAGAGAGAGAGAGAAAGCGAGGGGGGCACATTTACAACAGCAAGTAATTATTATTTTTTTTTAATTTTGTTAATTAAGATATTTGTATCAAAATAAACAAAGATAATACAGTAAAATGTACTTTATGATTATGATTAGTTTAATGTTATGAGATTTACATCAATACAGCAATAAAAAAAAAAAACTTGCATTAAATGTTGTTACAAAGGAACAGTCATTTAATCAATATTTGTCTAAGCTTGACAAAATATAATATAAATGCATTTAACAGTTTACAGTAAAATATGATTGTTTAGTTTAACAGTTTAATTTTATTACTAGCATTAATTCCATATTCAGCTTTAATATTAAGTAACAAAAACTATTATTCTGTAAAAATATTTTTGCCCTCCACCAAAAAAATTTAAAATAAATTGTGTGAATAAAATAGTTAATTAATTTGCATCATTAATATTGTTAGCTGTAATATTAAGAAAGGTAAATAACTTTTTAATATCATTTGCAGAAAGAAATCTGAGATTAGAGGTCAAAATTTACACTAAACCAACAGACAGTGACGAAAATGTTTGTTGGTTTTGCTTGATTAGTGCGTTATCGCTGTCTGCATCTGTTGGTGATGGTTTGCCTTTTTTTGCCAACTGAACATGCTGAATTTAATGTTTGTCAGGGTCGAGAAACATCTGAGGAGTGAGGTACAGTAATCTGGTGTAAAAAAAAAAGCACACAACACACTCCACAGCTCACACAATGATGCTAAATTGGCGGTGGATGTAGTATATTCCGATTGTATCAATACCAATCACATTCATGGTTGGTGATATTTGCCCCAAACTGTATACTTTTTTAACAGTCATGAAGTTGTCAGATGCATATGATTTCAGATGCAGTAGATGAGTGGAGAAAGGCCACAGCAAAAGACAGCTGAAGACCCAAACAAAGGAAGAGGCTTGAACTTTGCCCAAAAGATATGCTTAGAAAGCATCACATCTGATGCAAAATGTTCTGTCTCTGCCTCAAAAGATCATTATCACATGATCTATGAGAAATGTGGAGAGTGAAGTTTCAGTTGAGAACATCATTTAGATCTAAATTAGTTTGGAGTCTGTTTAGGAAAAGTATAACTGCATAAAAACAACATACATACATACACATATTAAAACGGACAAATAAAGATTTTGATATATTAAAACATTTGTATAATCAATTGTTTTAGATATTTCAATAAGTTTTTTTCTTCATTCCATTTTTACCCCCTTTATGCATTTGTAATGTGTTTGTGGTTCATGCATTCTAAGGTTAACATGAAGTTGTGTTCCTCTGTGTTTTTTGGGAAGCTTTTGTTGTTGTTGAGTCTTCATCTACAGCAAAGACACCTGAAGCACTTCTTGTACTGCTGCGTAGCCTGGACAAGAATGAAACAAGACGAGCTCAGTGACTTTGACCAATTTAACCTCTGAAATTCATAAACTACAATGGAGTGTGTTCATAATAAATAGGTAAGAAAAAGTGTTTAAAAAGACTAGAGTTAAATTTCTGAAGTTAATATTGAGGATTTACTTTTCTTCCATATAGAATAAAAGCACATTTCCTGTTTATTTAAAAAAAAAAAATGAAATTGAAATTCTGATGCTGGATTGAGAAAGCTGGGCCTAAACGTTGGATACAGTTTTAAAGCTTTGGAGTTTGAAAGGAGCAGTACTATGTAGACAATTACTCAGACTTACCGCAGATCAAAGGCATCCTGTGTTTGTTTAAATTTGAATTTTTGACAGTTTGTGTTTGAATAGTTTTGGCTCATTTGAACATTCCATCAAAGGATAGGAAATAGAAGAGTTACAGATTAAACAAACTGCCTCTGAGATGCCTTTCTAGAACTGGACCTAAGTGTAAACAACTGTAAAAGTACTTTATGTCTGGATTTATTATGGAATATACTGAGCCAGTGTTGAAAGGTTATTTAATGTTAACTTTTTAATTTTGTATGCAGTATATTTTTTTATCAGATAGCGGAAAGGTTACATAAGCCCCATGCAGGTTTAATTCCTTCTTTAATAAATAAATAAATAAATAAACTCACTCTTCTCTGTTGTAGCCTTCAAGGTTCAGCACAACGCAACCACGCATCCAATCACGCAGAGGACTCCACTTATAAAGGGCAAAGGTCAATAGGGCCAAACTGATGAACACCAGCCCCACAATCACACACACCAAAATAACCAGCAGTGAGTTGCTCTGAGAAAACATGTGAGAGAACATGAGATCCAAATCTGTGCTGTTCTTCAGTTTTCAAGAGAAATGCTCTCATACCTCTGGTGGGCGGCTGGTTTGCATGAGAGCGAATGTGGACAGATGGTCACAGGAACACACAGTGTAACTGCTGTTGGTCTTAAAAACAGAACAACCATCTACAATCCACTCGCTGATATTCCAGTACACACAGGACAGAGAACTGCTGGGATCAAGCTTCTGCAAAAGATGAAGAAAATATCAGAACACTGAATATTAGATGTTTTCAGATGTTCATCAGTGCTCTGATAAAACAAAAGCACATTTCAGTCTCTCACTCTGATGTGTTTGAGGGTGAAGTTGACTGGTTTAGTTAGCTTAGTGTTGGTGGTTTTGGGAAGGGTAGCTGAGATCACAGTGGACATCATGGTTTTAATCGTGTCCTTTGGTGTGTTGAAGAAGTCTGGCTTCAGTAGATTCTCCATCGTGTTGTAGCTCATGAAAGCCACAGCAGCTGATCCTGTGTGACAGAAACAGAAACAGAAACTACGGTAAATGTAAAACAATCAAAAAAAAGGGAATATGGTTTAGTGATTCTTTTTTTTTTTTAATTATTATTTTTTTTATTTTCACACTGAAACTTTTGACATACTTTCATTGTTGTTCTTGGCGATCCCAATGAGATCTATGTCCATAGCAGAACTTCTTGTTTCAAGTCCAGATAATTTCTCTAAGGTGACTTGTGGTCCAACTATGAAAACTTGACCTTCTGATTAAACACAAAACCAAATCCCTGTAATTAATTACCACACACTAAAAACGTTGGGTTAAAAATAACTCAACCTGTAACCCAACTATGGGTTGGTATAGCACCTTCCCATCTATGGTTTATTTCAACCCAACCCATTGGGTTAAAATCCTGTTGGGTTAAAAGTTACCCAACAGTTAAGCTAATTATTTATATTAATTAACATTAGTATTTTTTATTAAAAATGACTTAATACAACCATATTTTGGAACTACTTTGTTGTACATTACATATATGCAAATAACACATTTACAAATATATTTTAAATTAAAGCTGCAGGCAGCGATGAACGGGCCCTCGCACCCGGGCTCTCTGGCAGCGAGTGGCTTTAGTAAATAGATGAACGGTGAGAAATATGCATTTAAACTCATAAATATAAGTGGAATATATCAAAGTTTATTCCACATATGTGCCAATCTTCCTGTTGCCAGCAGGTGGCGCTTTCATTAAAATGGAAAGTTGTCCTTCAGATGTGTTCAGGGTAGGACTCTTATTGAAAATGTGAAGTTTGGGGAAGATTGAACATTTTATGCCTGAGTTACAACAACTTCTCTTGCTGTGGCGAGACATCAAAAAATACAATAATGTCAAAAGATTTCTAGGACGACTTTGTCACAGTGTAAAATATGCCACTTCCTGTTGCCAGCAGGTGGCGCTATGACTATAAGTGAATATGGGCATGTAGATCTGTTAAGGGCAGAAGTCTTATCTACCAAGTGAAGTTTGGGGCAGATTGGACATTGTATGTCTGAGTTACAGCAACTTCCTTTTTCATGGCGAAACATCGAAATTTGTCAGGCTGCCATGGACACGCCCTTTAACGAAACCTCAAGACCTTCGCAATTTAACATCGCAAAGGGCTTAAGATTACACTGACCAAGTTTGGTGTTGATCTGAATAAATCTCTAGGAGGAGTTCGTTAAAGTACAACCCCTGAAAATGGCAAAAACAACACCAATTTTGCCGGGAAAAATTCAAAATAACCGACTTCCTGTTGGGATTCGGATTTCGTACCAAGAGACTTTTTTGTAGGTATTGGTGTGTTACATGTGTGTACCAATTTTTGTACATGCACGTGAAACATAGCTCGAGGCGCATTCCATTGAATGTGTATAGGTGGCGCTATCGAGCCATTTTGCCAAACCCGATGGAATATTGGCCTACAGATGTGTTCAGGCCTGGATTCTTATCACACATATGAAGTTTGGGGAAGATCGGACATTTTATGCCCGAGTTACAAATTTTATTCCCATGGCGAGACATCAAACTTTGTCACGTCGCCAAGGACACGCCCTTCATCGAAAACTCAAGATATTCACAATTCACTATCGCAAAGGCCTTTAGATTAAACTGACAATAACACAATTTTGATCTTATTAGATTTCTAGGAGTAGTTCATTGCAGCGTAAAGCATTCACTTCCTGTTGCCAGCAGGTGGCGCTATGACTATAACTAAATTTGGGAATGTTGATCTGTACAGGTCAGGAGTCTTATCAAACATGTGAAGTTTGTTGCAGATTGGACATTTTAAAATATGCCACTTCCTGTTGCCAGCAGGTGGCGCTATGACTATAAGTGAATATGGGCATGTAGATCTGTTAAGGGCAGAAGTCTTATCTACCAAGTGAAGTTTGGGGCAGATTGGACATTGTATGTCTGAGTTATAGCTTCATATAACTCATATAACTCATATAACTTCATTTTTCATGGCGAATCATCGAAATTCGCCAGGCCGCCACGGGCACGCCCTCAAATGAAAACTCTAGATCTTCGCAATTTAACATCGCAAAGGCCTTTAGATTACACTGACAAACTTTGGTGTTGATCTGAATAAATCTCTAGGAGGAGTTCGTTAAAGTACAACCCCCGAAATCGGCAAAAACGACAAAATTTTTGATGAGAAAAAAAATAATAACTGACTTCCTGTTGGGATTTGGATTTCGTAACAATAGACTTTTTTGTAGATATTGGTGTGTTACATGTGTGTACCGATTTTCGTACAAGTACGTGAAACGTAGCTCAAGATGCACTTCGTTGAAAATGTATAGGTGGCGCTGTCGAGCCATTTTGCCACACCCACCTTAGCAAACCATTGCATACCTAATCTTTTGCCATTTCTGACGTGTGTGCCAAGTTTCATGACTTTTCGAGAAAGTTTCAGAAAAATAATAATAATAATATTAAAGCTGCAAGCAGCGATGAACGGGCCCTCGCACCCGGGCTCACCGCCATCGTGTGGCTTTAGTAAAAAGGTGAACGTTGAGAAATATGCATTTAATGTCCTAAATATAAGTGGAATATATCAAAGTATATCCCATATATGTGCCAATCTTACCGTTGCCAGCAGGTGGCGCTATCATTATAATGGAATATTGGCCTTCAGATGTGTTCAGGCCAGGACTCTTATCAAACAAGTGAAGTTTGGGGAAGATTGAACATTTTATGCTTGAGTTACAACAACTTCTCTTGCTGTGGCAAGACATCAAATTTTGTCATGGCGCCATGGAAACGCCCTTTAACAAAAACTCAAGATCTTCAAAAGTTAACATTGCACAGGCCTTTAGATTAGACTGACCACAAAATATATGTTAATCTCAAAAAAATTATTGGAGTAGTTTGTCGCAGTGTAAAATATGTAACTTCCTGTTGCCAATAGGTGGCGCTATGACTATAACTGAATATTGGCATGTAGATCTGTTCAGGTCAAGAGTCTTATCCAACATGTGAAGTTTGGGGCAGATTGGACATTGTATGTCTGAGTTACAGCAACTTCCTTTTTCATGGCGAAACATCGAAATTTGTCAGGCCGCCATGGACCCGCCCTTTAACGAAACCTCAAGTCCTTCGCAATTTATTATCGCAAAGGGCTTTAGATTACACTGACCAAGTTTGGTGTTGATCTGAATAAATCTCTAGGAGGAGTTCGTTAAAGTACAACCCCTGAAAATGGCAAAAACAACACCAATTTTGAAGGGAAAATTCAAAATAACCGACTTCCTGTTGGGATCCGGATCTCGTACCAAGAGACTTTTTTGTAGGTATTGGTGCGTTACATGTGTGTACCAATTTTTGTACATGTACGTGAAACATAGCTCGAGGCGCACTCCGTTGAAAGTGTATAGGTGGCGCTATAGAGCCATTCTGCCACACCCGGTGGAATATTGGCCTGCAGATCTGTTCAGGTCAGGACTCTTATCACATATGTGAAGTTTGGGGAAGATCGGACATTTTATGCCTGAGTTATAACATCTTTTATTCCCATGGCGAGACATCGAACTTCGTCGCGGCGCCATGAACAAGCCTTTTAACGAAAATTCAAAATCTTCACAACTGAACATCGCACAGGCCTTTAGATTAGACTGACCACAAAAAAGACACTGATGTCATAAAATTTCTAGGAGTAGTTCGTCGCAGCGTAAAATATGTCACTTCCTGTTGCCAATAGGTGGCGCTATGACTATAACTGAATATGGGCATGTAGATCTGTTCAGGTTCGGAATCTCATCAAACATGTGAAGTTTGGGGCAGATTGGACATTGTATGTGTGAGTTATAGCAACTTCATTTTTCATGGCGAATCATCGAAATTCGCCATGCCGCCACGGACACGCCCTTCAACGAAAACTCAAGATCTTCACAATTTAACATCGCAAAGACCTTTAGATTAGGCATACCAAATTTGGTGTTGATTTGAAGAAATCTCTAGGAGGAGTTCGTTAAAATACAACACATGGAAATGACCAAAATTACACAAAATATGCTCATAATATTAAAAATAACCGACTTCCTGTTGGGTTTAGAATTTCGCTCCAAGAGTCTTTTTTGTAGGTATTGGTGTGTTACATATGTGTGCCAATTTTCGTGCATGTACGTGAAACATAGCTGGAAGGCTGTTGATTTTCTTGGTATAGGTGGCGCTGTCGAGCCATTTTGCCACACCCTCTTCTGAATCCTATATCAGACGAAAATTTTCACCAGGTTTGACGCGTGTGCAAAGTTTCATGACTTTTTGAGCATGTTAAAGCCCTCAAAAATAAGATTCATTCGGGAGAAGAAGAAGAAGAAGAATAATAATAATAATAATAATAATAATAATAATAATAAACAAAGCAGATACAAGAGGGTCCTCACACCATCGGTGCTCGGGCCCTAAATAATAATAATAATAATAAACGACACAGAAACAAGAGGGTCCTCACACCATCGGTGCTCGGGCCCTAATAATAAGAAACGGAGCAATTCCAAGAGGGTCCTCACACCATCGGTGCTCGGGCCCTAAATATTTTATTTAACTGTACAAGAATGTGCAAAAATACAACTGACATTTTCAAGATGTACAAATGTGTCAATTCATATCAAAACACACAAACGTGCAAATACAGTTCACAGCTGTGGCCTAATGTTTAGAGAGTTGGACCTGTAACCCAAATTCGCAGGTTTGAGTCTTGGTGCTGGGAGGAGTTGTAGGTGGAGGGAGTGAATGAACAGCACTCTCTTCCACTCTTAATACTCATGGCTGAAGTGCCCTTGAGCAAGACATTGAACCCCCGATTGCTCCCTGGGCGCTGGATATGGCTGCCCACTGCTCTGGTTGTGTGTTCACTTCTCACTGATGTTTGTGTGCACTTGGATGGGTTAAATGCAGAGCACAAATTCCGAATATGGGTTACCATACTTGGCAAATTTTATGCCTTTCAAATAAAATTAACCTAACATATAATAATAAAACAAAAATAATCATAAAATCAAGTAATAATAATAAAACTATACCAGCTTCTGGACCTACTGATGACCAATAAAATAAAATAAAAGTTTTTTACTGATTACAAAATACAAAGTTTTTAAGGAGGAGACAGTGTGCAGAAGAAACTATTAAAGGGTTAGTTCGCCCAAAAATGAAAATTATGTCATTAATAACTCACCCTTATGCTGTTCCAAACATATAAGACCTCCTTTTATAATCAGAACACAGTTTCGGATATTTTAGATTTAGTCCAACAGCTCTCAGTCCCTCCATTGAAGCTGTGTGTACGGTATACTGTCCATGTCCAGAAAAGTAAGAAAATCATCATCAAAGATGTGTGTTTCTGTTGTGAGAAAGAGTTCCAATCAAAGCAGTCTGGACATCCGGTTCGCAAACTAATCATTCCCCAGCAGGCACAGGATGTAGACTCCAACGTCAGTTAGACGTCTAAATCCAACGACTGTTTGACGTCAAGCTCCAACATTGGGCAGATGCTGAATTTTGGCTGGAATAAACACCCCCACAAAAAAAAAAAAAAAAATCATAAAAAACGTTGAAATGCATGGCAGTACACATATTACGAGCTTCACTTATTACTAACCAGTTTGACTTTATTTCTGTCAGACGTCTACAGAAGTTATTTTTGAGAATTAACAGAGATTTAGATGTTGATGTTTTATTTGAAAATAAAGTTGGGTAGTTTGACTCTTGGCTTAGTAAGTTTGTGGTTCTTGTAATAGTGTTTACCAAAGCACATAATTTGTTATAAAAGGGGCCATGAACAAATATAAGGTGATATAGTTATCATGATGAAAAATGATTGAGGATAATTTTTCTTGTCATTGACCCAATTGTTAACGAACAATATTCAAGAAACAATACTTTCTTCCTTCAGATCAGACATTCAGATTTTTTTTTTAAATACATTTTGAGAGAAAAATCTTTTGAGACACACAGACATCAACAATCAGCGTATGAATCTCAACAATGGTGACATGCTTCATGCAGCAATGCATGCTGGGAGCCACCATAGTATAAAACTCATGGCTCCCAGCATGCATTGCTGTATGAAGCATGTCACCATTGTTGAGATTCATACGCTGATTGTTGATGTCTGTGTGTGTCAGCATAGGTTAAGTTTTTTTAGCTCACGTTTAAAAGATTTTAACTGAATGTTTTAATACCACTGGATCTCATGTGACAGAAACACAGTGTTTGTAATATGAAGGTAAAAACCATTAACAGATAACAGCCATCACCTGATCTCATGTCACGTTATCTTTCTTTGATGCTGCAAATGTGCTTGACACACAACTGTCACAGCAAAGACAAAAGATATAATAAGTGTTAAGAGCCCAGCTAATGGAAACACTAATCACTGTTATGGTGTTTAACTGTTATATGTTATGGAAATTAAACACATTAGAGTTAAACCTCTGTTAATGTTCAATAAGAGCTTTTGTAGACGTCCGACAGAAATAAAGTCAGTCTGGTTAGTAATACGTGAAGCTGGTAATGCTGTTTGTGGAGTTGTTTAATCCTCCTCTGCTGAGATCTTGAGATATTTAATGTGCTGCCATGCATTTCACCCTTTGTTGCAGTGTGGTGCTCATTCCAACCAAAATTCAACGTCTGTCTGATGTCGGAGTTTGAAGTCAAGTTTAAATTTTTACAGTCTTTGTGGGGATCTACAATCATTTGCACTAAGAGACAGACTAAACCAGTTTTCACCAGAGGTGGAGAGTCCAGGGGTCAGAAAGTAAAAGTCCTGCCACATTTTTGCTCCACCCATGAACTCAGCAGCTGATTTCACCAGAGGAGGAAACAAGTCATTCCTTCCAAGTCACAAACTAGTCTCAACTCAAATCCCAAGTCCTCAAAGAGTTAAAGTCAATGAGATAATTAAGAGACTAATTAAATGATGATTGTGCATTGGTGATGAACACCTGCTGTTATTGTGCGTTACAGAGGATCAGATGCTGATGTTTTATTGGTTAAAATTATGCCACCATCATTGAGATCAGTGTTTGCTTCAGTTGGGCTCTTGACCTTTGGTTTTTTATGTTAGATATTTCTCTGTAAAAGTACATGTGCTGTTATAAAACAGTGTGATCTGTGCTTTGCAGAAAACCGTTACTAGCTCATTTTACATGATAAAGCAATTATTAGGCATCAGCCTGTTTATTTCCAAAACAATTTTATGTATTTATTATTAACAAATGTTCAGTTTTTAAATAACCTACCTTGTGGAACCGTTGGTTTAATCACTATAATGAATACATTTCCTAATGTATGTAATAAATATAATTTTTTTCGAAATCTTTTGCTAATAAGACGCACAGACATCATGACCCAGCATATGAATCTCAACAATGGTGACAATCAACAAAACACTTCAAGTTGAAGTGCATGCTGGGTAACACCATAGTAAAAACACTGATTATGCACTGTAGCATGAATAATTATTGTAACCACTGTTGAGGATCATATGATAAGTGCTCATGTCTAAAATCCCGAGCCTGTACAATTTTTTCCCCCAATATTTAAGCATTACAATAATATTTGTTTAATAGGACTTTTTTGTAGTTCAGTAATTGCTGAACATAATTTAACAAACCAAAGAGAGACACCTTCATGAAGTTAATTAAAATGTTTTAGATAAAAAAGGGCAATTAAATTTTCTACTTCAAGCTTTTAATTCAGCAATGTGTTAATGTTTACTACGTAACACAACAGCAAGTGTTTAAAAGCAAATTACTTTGAATTATCAAAAGGGTCAAGAGCCCAACTAAAGCAAACACTGATCTCCATGATGGTGGATTCACCACGATTATGGTGACAAAGTTTTTTTTTTTTTTCTTCCAGTTGATTTCATCCAAGGCTGTGCTTAAAGTCAATTGTAGTTCTTGTGTTTCTCTTTTCTTCAGTGATGTTGATTGTTAACAGCAGGTGTTCATCTCTAATGCAGAATTATCATTTAATTGGTCACTTAATTATCTCATTGACTTTAACTCTTTGAGGACTTGGGATTTGACTCAAGACTTGTTTGTGACTTGAAAGGAATGACTTGATTCCTCCTCTGGTGAAATCAGCTGCTGGGTTCATGGGTGGAACAAAAATAGGACTTTTACTTTCTGACCCCTGGACTCTCCACCTCTGGTTTTCACTCCCTCCAGAAAATGTTTGGCAATATTTGCGGCTAATGTGAGTACATTTTCCCACCATTTACCCTTTAACCGATGTGGACATGTAGGGAGGAACAAAAGTACACTGTAAATAAAAGGAAGCTTTGTTGGACGGAATGCAACAATACACTTATTTCACCTCATTTGCCTTTTTCATCATTTTTGGAAGTCATTCACTGTAAAAAGTGATTCTCTATATTTTTCAATAAAATTGTCAAAAATGTACAAGCAATATTATTAATTAAATTTAACACATTTTAATTAAGTAGAAATAATCATTCAAAATGAGTAGAATAACATGAAAAAATTAAGCAAAATGTACTAAAAAATATTGATTTCATTGGACAAAAAAAAAAAAAACCTATGCTAAAGAATACTATGTTATGCATGCCAGGCCAGTAGTTGACGATCATGAAACATTATATGCATGCACATTAGATCCCGAAGCCGCCGCCAGGCGCCGCCATTTACGCCATTAAGAATTTCAGCCGCCGCCAGCCAATAATTTCCTAAGCCAAATTGAGCCGCAGTTTGGCTGAGCCGGCTAGAATTATTTGCATTAATAATAATAATAATAATAATTATATCACATAGAGACATTGAAACACAAAATATATAAACAATACAGGAGATCTATTTCCCCACTGGTTTTATAACAGCGCAGCCTGTGCTCGTTGCTACGCTACACAGACTCACAGTGAATTGAAGACCAATTAAAGTTGCTCGCAGAAAAATCAATGCATTTTTTTTCTCGCATTGAGGTGAAATGGCGGAAAGAAGCAAGCAAGGTAATTTTGATCTCACTTCTCACATACTTTCCTAATTCCTACTTACTTTTGTTAAATCTTCAGGGCACGGTTGCACAAACACCTGAATCAAAGATTGATGTTATGAACCAAATATTTTGGAACGAAGAGATTTATAGCACTGAACGTGATATCACTGCAGTAACAAACCACCGTTTCCACATTGCTAATTCACGACGCATGCTGTAGGCTACATTGAAGTGAAATGTGCAAAACTTTGTCCAAAATAATACTGATAACAGTGTGTGTTTATATTAAGGCGAGGTAAAAACAATTTTTTTTTTTTTGGTCAATTTTGAGATTTTGGGATATTTGTCTTCAATAACATGTCTTCTTTCAGACTTGTGGTGAAAAAAAGTCCGAAATACACATTTAGGTCATTATTTTACTACACTTCGTCTGTTTGCGTCTGTAGATTTCTCATAAATTCAACAAAAGTTTGCGTTCTTAATCAACATACATCTCCGCAATCTCTGCCGTCACCCTCTCATCACATGCACCGTTAGGAAGCTCTCTCTCTTCTGTACAATCCTGTTGGATCCAAATATGGTCATTTCCTTTTTATCAGCAACCAATTGTGAAAGTAAAAAGACTGAATGCGCGATCTCATTGGCTGGTGATAAATCTTTAAAGCCCGTTTTCTCAAAATGTCATTTCTCTCATACTCCAAGTCTGAAATCTTCATTTCAATAGTACCTGGTTATATTATCAAGACATTTACAGAGGGATTTGTAAATATATTACTCATAGCCTGATATATATATATATAACATGTTATTCCAAAAAACATGGTGAAAATCATTTTTTAAGGCTATTGTCATATAATACTCTGATTTACAGGATAACAAAAGTAGATATCCATCAATCTGTAATATTTCCCCCATTTAATATGTGAACACAATTAAAAATATATTTTTAACCTGGTTTCAATACTCAGATTATATTCATCACATTTCAAATTAATTCATTATAACTATTGGAACCAATGGTTAATTTGCATGTGGCCGTTCCACAAGGTTGGTTATTTTAAAACTTAACATATGTTAAACGAAATACTTTTTTTTTTTTGGAAAAAAAAACAGGCAGATGCCTAAAAATTAATTTGTAATGTAAAACCAGCAAGTAATGGTTTTCTACACAGCACTGATCACACTACTTTGTAACAGCACAAGTACTTTTACAAAGAAATGTCTATCACAAGAAGCCAAAGGTCAAGAGCCCAACTGATCTCCATGATGGTGGCATCAGTTTAACCAATAAAACATCAGCATCTTATCCTCTGTAACACACAATAATGGCATGTGTTCATCACTAATGCACAATCGTCATTTAATTATCTCATTGACTTTAACTCTTGGGACTTGGGATTTGACTTGAGACTAGTTTGTGACTTGAAAGGAATGACTTGGTTCCTCCTCTGATGAAATCAGCTGCTGAGTTCATTGGTGGAACAAAAATATGGCAGGACTTTTACTTTCTGACCCCTGGACTTTACACCTCTGCCCAAAACAGAGTTATTGAAGACACCTAAAGTTCAGAATCAAACAGAATCAAAGGGTAAATTAACGGTTACCATTATAGTGGTCAGTGTTTACTTAAGTAAAAGATGATCAGGTGGTGTTGGTTATGCTATTACATAATCTTTGTTTTGCCTGAATATCTGAACTCGTACAGAGTCTGATCTCTGAGACTAATTAACATTCGTTGTAGCAGCCTCGTGATTCAAAAAAAAAAAAAAAACTAGAATTTTCAGTGTAATCCAGAGTTTAAGGATTCAGGTGTTTAAAAGACTGAGAGAATGTTGCAGGAATGTTTTACTAACCTTAAAATAACATTATACTAATATGGAAACTGGACCTTTTTATGTTTTTGAAATGTTACAAATCAATGTTCCTAGAATGTTGAATTTTTAAATCAAAATTAAGTTGAAAGAATGTTTGAGAAACATCATATATTTTAAAAAGTTTCCTTTAACGTTAAGAAAACTGGACTTTTTATGTTAGAAAGAATATGAAAGTACCAGTTTTAATGCTATCCCACAATGCTTTGTGGTGTCTGTAAAATAATGCTTCTACAGTGTAGTTACAATAATATTACATGACTGTCCATCATTTTCCCATCATGCATTTGCATTTACAATAAAAAACATGAATACAGTGTATTGTTGTAAAATATATTGTAAAATTACATCAGTTGCTAACAGTGAAGCTACTATAGAATTGTTGCTCATAATTTATTCATGCCGCAAAGCATGATGGGAGCCATAAATGAGTTTTGATTGGTGGCACCAATCAAATATTGATTGATGAAATCAATATTTTTGTGTAAATTTTACTTAAATTTTTCATGCTATTTTACTTGTTTTTAATGATTATTTCTACTTAATTAAAATGTGTTAAATTTAATTAATAATATTGCTTGTACATTTTTGACACAATTTTATTGAATAAATATAGAGAATCACTTTTTACACTTTTTACAGTGTAGGTCTAAGTACAATTGAAAACTTAATTTAAATAGGTTACTTACCTTGAAATGTTTCAATTTACAGGCAGAAATTCTATTGTTGCAATTTTTCCTTCACGAAAAAGTCCATTGTCTAAAACATAAGTATAAACACATTTAGTACAACACAAAAAGATGTCAATCAATCTAGCTTCATAAAATAAATTGCTGTAATTATAGGGTATTCTGATAGATGCATAACAATATTCAATATGAATAAACCATTAAAACACATTTACTGTACAATTAATTAATGCTGGTCAGCTAAGATGAATATGGCTTCTGTTTTACACTCCCCTCTTAAAGGTTGGTTGTAGGAGTAACGTTAATGTTATGTATATTTGGTCCACTGAAAGAGCGGATTGGCTCGTGACTGTGCGCTTTTCTTTCGTCTGGGTTTTGAACTTTTATAACAGAAAATTGCAGGTTTATTCAAATGATTCTCACGGAGTCTATTATCTGTCGCATGACTGATGTGTGAGCTCAACTGCTCGAGCAGCTAAATTCACTGGTCCGATCCGATAAATGGTCTGTACAGCTTTTCTAGCTTAATTCTAATGATTTCATCAAACTTTCACATTTCACCAGACATTTTTATAAACTTTATGTAATACTTGTCTAAAAAGTTTTGCATCTAATCTTTAGATGTATTAATGCTGGCGAACAAACATGAATACCATTCATTTACAATCGATCTTTTTCTCTGTGGGAAACAAACGGACTAAAGGGAATACAAACTTTTTAACGTATAAAAAAAGAATCATTAACATATCAGACACATTACTTAATGTTATAACAGTTATATACATCAAACGATTATATTAACAGTTACTTACCCTTCATAATCATGCAGGCTGCCACTGATGTCCGAGCTGATCTCTGTCTGGACCGTTAAAATTTGAACCGGAGTGAAGCGGGAAACATATTTAACCCAACAGTTGGGTTATAACTAAAAATAACCCAACGACGAAAAAAACAAAACAAAATTTAAGATGAGCCAACACATTGACCCAATATGTGTAACCCAACAATTGGGTTAAAAAAAAAATAAACAACCCAACATTTTTTTACTGTGCACAATAAACTGCACTGATTTTTTTTCTCCTTTTAGTGTTTTATAAATGTCTTGTGAAAGCAGCAAATATACCATTTCTGACATTCTGTCAGGATACACTGATTTTGCAAACATTTTGGACTCGCAGTATGATTCTGCTCTGCAGTACCTTTTCTAGGGATAGGTGAACTAGGGAGAAGCACCCAGCTGCAGCCTGCAGATCGAGGCGAGGCTGCACCTGGGGCGGGGTTGCACATGCAGCCCTGCCCCATACCTACTCTGATTGGTTCATCTTTCATAGACATACGAAATGTGTGCTCAGGTTTAAATCAAGGCAATCGGTTTACTCAAACAGTTTGAGTTAAATTAACTTGTCGGGTTTTACAGTGTACAGGAGTGTGTTGTTTAAAAGCTAAAAATGCTGTGCAGTTTTACAACTCGCTATGTCCCTGAAATAATTGTTTTGTTAAGTTAAGCTGATCTTTAGGCTAACAGACGAACAACCCACTACATTTATTAAATGAATTAGATTATCCACAGTTGGAAGAATCAGGTCTTCAGATAGAATAATTAATTATGAATTAAACATTTTTTTTGAAAGATTGATTATTTCATATCAGATTATGAGAAAGGAAATGAAAAGGATGTATCAGTATTGTTTTAATTTATATAACATGACAAGACAATTATTGTAACATATCGTTATCTGTCATGCAGTTGATAAATGACACAGCAATAAATGTGTCTGCTGTGTGCAATTTAGGTTTTATTCAACTTTAATTTTACTTTACTACATCGCAAAACATATACTTTTTCCTCCCCTTTATTTCAGGAAAATATTTTAGAGTGAAGAAATCGAGAAACTTTTATTTCTACCAGTCTGTGATGATTCTGGAAGGACACACTTGTAATCTTAATTTAATGATCATTGTGCTCTTATTTTAGTGCAGTTGTCTCACAGCCACTGTGGTCAAATATTGATATAACCTATTTATATTAAATTGATATTTTCTCCGAAACCCATTTTGTGAACATTATTGAATCAATTATTTTCAATCAGCATTAATGATTCATGACATTCTACGCTTAATGTGGCTTAATGCATGAGTTTTTTTTTTTTTTTTTTTTTTTTTTTTAAGAACAAACACAGTTAATACATAATTAATAAAGCATTTTATTCACAGACAAGCAGGTTATGGGAGGAAAAGGTTTAAATGAAATGTTGCGTTCGTATTCTGTGCTCATATCTGCTTGTCTGTGAATAGAATGCTTTACTAATTTGTTTACTGACTTTGGTCTTTTTAAAACACTATTTTAATGCATAAAGCCATGTACTTTCACATTAAGCATTTTAGAATGTCCCAATGATTAATTTCTGAATTAGACTGGTCCAGAAGATTAAACTCACAGCAGCTAACGTCTCGTGATTCAGTAAATCAGACATAGTGAGTCAAGTTAACAATAAACAACTGCATTATAATGAAGGCTTTGTAAAACTTCTCAGTGTTTTTAGCTTTTCAACAACATACCTTGTCCTACACCAACTAAGCACACATTTCCTATTATGTCTGTCAATGAAAGACGATTGAACCAATCAGAGTAGGTATGGCTCAATCTGCAGGATGCAGCCAGGTGTGCTTGGAGCTAGGCAGTCGTCTAGGGCTCCACCAGCAGGAGGGGGCACCACTGAGCACAGACACTGCACTATATTTAGCAGGGTTGTGATAAAGTGTGACATGGCCACCTTGAAATGTGATTGCTGCACCAACTTGATTGCCCAACATCATTCCCACATCACTGTAAAAAATTGTGTCGTTAAATAGCAGTAATTTACTGGCAGCAGAGGTGCCAGAAAAATTTAATTTACAGCTTTCAACCATTAATTTACCACTATTATTTTTTTTATTATTATTGTTTAAAGTAGGGGTGTAACGTTTCACAGAATTCATGGTTCGGTTCGATACGATTCACTGGTGTCACGGTTCGGTTCGGTACGTTTTAGATACAGCAAAAAGAAGAAAAAAAAAATGGCAGATAAATTTCCTTGATTTTTAAAAAAATGTTTTATTTATTAAAACTAACAAAGTAAGTTTTTTGTTTGTTTTTTACATTGAACAATGATGGAGCTATTCTTTACCCATCTTCTATGGTGTTTTCTTAGCAGCATAGGCTACTGTATAAAACAAAAAGAGCTCTTTATAAAAATAAATGAAAATGTTCTATTGTTGTAGTATTTATGAACAAATACAAAGCTGTAACTTTTTATATGGAACTCTATAACTCTTTATATTGAGTGTGTTTTTACTCAATTGGTTCTCTATAGGGCTTATGTTTTTTGGAACAAAGCAGGAATTACTGTCTGGCTGAAATGGCCTCGTGAAGGAACATTGTAACGGGGCTCAATTAGATTAAGCATGTTCTTAAAACCTGCGTTTTCCACTACAGAGTAAGGCGCTTGCTCACTCAGTACGCGCTGAAGGCTCGTTGCAAAATGGCAAAAGAGTCTTTCACACAGGACGCGGTACGCGCGGCACTGGACTCTGGGCTCAGCGTTGCCCTTCAGATACAACGCGATTTGCGCTGCACTATGCCAAGAGCAAAGTAGGTGGAGTTTTCAAAACTGCCCGTGCATATACGTTCTAATTACAACAGTTATTCTATCTAATAACGTGCAGGCCTGTTAATTGTATCGTACTGCTCAGGAAATTCCGACACAGTACAGTACTAGTCCATTTTGATTTCCCCGATCGATTGGTAAAGTGCACCCAAACACCAGACCTGTTGGTTATCGGAGGATCTTCTATTCCTGGTCTGTTAAACGCATTGGCCATTTTGCAACGAGCCTTCAGCGCGTACTGAGTGAGCGAGCGCCTGACTGAGTAGCCTAACATAAGCATATAAGTTGGTGTTTTTTTTCTTCTTCGGGAGTTTCAGGGGCGTTGTCTGTTACGTCGTTTGGGTTATTGGGCTACCCTGTTGAACGCATATCATTATATTTCACATTTTTTTATTTATTTTCCAAATATAATTAATTAGTCCAACGAACCATTCGGTACATAATGGGTACCGCGTACCAAACCGAAAGCCTCGTACCGAACGGTTCAATACGAATACGCGTATCGATACACCCCTAGTTTACAGTATTTTACCGTAAATTCTACAATGGAAATTAACTCCACTCCCACTGCTTCAAACAGTTTGAGTTTAAAAGCTAACATTCCTATGATGTTAGTACTATGAACTTATTTCATTTGAGTCCACTGGGAAGGAATATTTCTAATTATAAAAATGCAAACACTTAATGTGTTGTAAAGTAACTAAATGCATGACAATGCAATGCATTGTGGCTCATCATTGACTGAAGCACAGGCTCTACTCTCCAGCACAATGGTGAACCACAAAACTAAATTAAAAGATCTATCTTGCGCAAACACACATTATTACAGTGGAGTTCAGTATTTACTCTCATCATCAGTGTATTACTTTGCATAACTTTTTTTCTATGGATGTACACAAATATTTTAGTTAAATTAACTTTTTTTTTTTCATTTGGTAAATCTGACATTTACACTTTACAGCATATTACTGTATATTTGCAGGGTTGCCAGTAAATAACTGTGGTCCCACTTTATATTAAGTGGCCTTAACTACTATGTACTTAGATCAAAAAATAAGTACAATGTTCTTATTAAGGTAAGGTAAGGGAGAGGGTTGGAGGTATGGGTAAGTTTAAGGGTGGGTTAAGGTGTAAAGTATGGGTCAACAGTGTAATTATAAATGTAATTACAGAAATTAAATACAGATGTAATTACATGTAGTTTTTTTATATATAAGTACAATGTAAAAACATGTATGGACACAATAAGTACATTGTACTAAATTATTAATTAAAATGTAAGTACATAGTAGTTAAGGCCACTTAATATAAAGTGGGTCCATAACTGTTTTTCTACAGTTTGTGAGCTCAGCTTTACATAAACTCACTGATCAGATCACATAGAAAGACAGAACAACTACACCCAGACATTGTTTTAATCATTCATGGGGACTTTAATAAAGCCAGGCCATCCCGCGAACTGCCAAAATACAGACAGCACATTGCATGCCCCACCAGAGACAGTAATACATTGGATCACTGTTGCACCACAGTAAAGGATGCATATCACTCTGTTCAACGAGTCGCTTTGGGATATTCTGATCACTGTCTGGTTCATCTTATACCATCCTACAGGCAGAAACTAAAATCAGCTAAACCTGTATTAAGGACTGTAAAAAGATGGACTAATGAAGCAGAGCAGGGTTTACAATCCTGTCTTGACCTCACTGATTGGAGTGTTTGAAGCTGCTGCCACCAATCTGGACGAGTTCACAGAGACTGTAACGTCTTATATCAGTTTTTGTGAGGATATGTGTATTCCTACCAGGACTCATCTAACTTACAACAATGACAAACCGTGGTTCACTGAAAACTCAGACTGCTCCGTCAGGCCAAAGAAGATGCTTACAGGAAGGGGGACAATGTCTTGTATAAACAGACTAAATACACACTGGAAAAGGAGATCAAAGTGGCAAAGATGAATTATTATGCAAAAATAAGTACTCAGTTCACTTCCAACGTATCAGCATCAGTGTGGAAAAGTCTGAAAGAGATCACCAACTACAAGACACCATCCCCCAGCACTGTGGATAATTAACGACTGGCAGACTATCTGAACGTGTTTTACTGCAGGTTTAAAAGAAGGACACCCAATCACTTGCCCTGACCACCTCTCCACACAACAGTTCACACCATTCACAACTCCTGCAACCCATCCTGAAAACCTCTCCAAACAACTATCCACACCATTCACAACTCCTGCAACCCATCCTGAACACCTCTTCAAAAAAAACGCTCTCACCATTCACACCTCCTGCATCCCCCCTCTCCCCCCACACCTGCAATACAGTTAAGTGCTAAAATAACTGCATAACTATTACATAACTATTACATAACTGTAATACAGTGATGCTGTGTGCCAGGTCTTACAGAAACACAAAAGGAAAATAGCACCAGGCCCAGATTGTGTTACACCAGCCTGTCTGAAATCCTGTGGTTACCAGCTGACCCCCATCTTCAACAGATCACACTGTAAAAAGTGTTTCCCTATATTTATTCAGTAAAATTGTCAAAAATTTACAAGCAATATTATTAATTAAATTTAACACATTTTAATTAAGTAGAAATAATCATTAAAAATGAGTAGAATAACATGAAAAAATTAAGTAAAACTTACATAAAAATATTGATTTCATTGGACAAAAATCAAACAAACAAAAAACACTATGCTAAAGAATACTATGTTATGCATGCCAGGCCAGTAGTTGGCGATCATGAAACACCCTTCGAAAACATTTTATGCATGCACATGACATCAGCCTTTTTACAAATTCACATTTTTGTTGCTTACATAGATATGATAAAGGCATCATGTTCAAAAGGTTGTAATGCCCCCAAAACAGTTATTGAAGACACCTAAAGTTCACAAAAACCGAATCACTGAATGAAAAAAAAAAAAAAAAAAATTAGCTTACCATTGTAGTGGTCAGTGTTTGCTTTAGTTGGACTCTTGACACTTAAAATTTTAAACAGGAATTCTGTGGTTGCTAGTTGTGATACAGCAGCAAGATAAGCCAAGAAGGACATGCGACCAGGTGGTGTTATTTGTTTTTACATCATCATTTGGTCTTAGTTGGGTGTGTCTTATCAATAACATGTGTCCTGTGATTGAACAATATAAGCTCTGCTGTTTTCAGCAATATCAGAGAAATTCTTAGAAGCACCTCTGATCAAAATCTTATTAAAAAAAGAAAAGTGTTTTCATTTAGACACACAGAAATCAAGAATCAGCCTGAGAACCTCAACAATGGTGACCATCAAAAAGCATGTTGCACTGCATTCTGGGTGCCACCAATCAAAACTCATTTTATGGCTCCCATCATGCTTTGCGGCATGAATAAATAATGAGCAACAATTCTATAGTAGCTTGTTTTGTGATTCTTACAGTTCGTCTGAATATGCTGTTTGTCACCATTCTTGAGATTCATACGCTGGTTCTTGATGTGACTGTGTGTCAAAAGAAAGCTCCCCTTTCTCTGTTTTAAACAGAATTCTCAAACTCTGGTTTATACTGAAAATTCCAGTGAATTTGAATCTGAATCACAGGGCTGCCATAATGAATGTTATTTTGTCTCAGAGATCAGACTCTGAATGAGTTCAGATATTCTGGAAGAACAAATATTATTTAATAGCATGACCAACACTACCTGATCATCTTTATTCTTAGTTTGTCTAGCTGTTATAAATGAGTTACAACAGCAATGCAAAATGCAATGTTAAAACATCAAGGGTCAAGAACACAACTAAAGCAAACTCTGACCACTATAATGGTAACCAATAATTTACCCTTTGATTCTGTTTATGAACTTTAGGTGTCTTCAATAACTCTGTTTGGGGGACCTTAAGACACAGCCTTTTGAACATGATGCCTTTATCATATCTATGTAAGCAACAAAAATGTGAATTTGTAAAAAGGCTGATGTCATGTGCATGCATATAATGTTTTCACAGGGTGTTTCATGATCGCCAACTACTGGCCTGGCATGCATAACATAGTATTCTTTAGCATAGTGTTTTTTTGTTTGTTTGATTTTTGTCCAATGAAATCAATATTTTTATGTAAATTTTACTTAATTGTTTCATGTTATTCTACTCATTTTTAATGATTATTTCTACTTAATTAAAATGTGTTAAATTTAATTAATAATATTGCTTGTAAATTTTTGACACAATTTTACTGAATAAATATAGGGAAACACTTTTTACAGTGCACTAGAGCTGTGTGAAGTCCCTTCATGTTTCAAACGCTCCACCATCATCCTCATCCCAAAGAAATAAAAAATTACTGGACTAAAGGACTATAGGCCTGTGGCTTTAACGTCAGTAGTCAGTAATTTGAAATAATGTTGCTGGCCCATCTGAAGGACATCACTAGGCCCTTGCTGGATCCTCTTCAGTTTGCTTACAGAGAAAACAGGTCTGTGGACGATGCAGTAAAGTTGATTGCATTATGTTCTGCAAAACCAAGACAGACCAGGGACTTATGTGTGGATTCTGTTTGTGGACTTCAGCTCGGCCTATAACACAATCATCCCAAACCTCCTCCTGCCCAAACTAACTCATCTCTCCATGCCCACCTCTGTCTGTCAGTGGATCAACAGCTTCCTGACAGACAGGCAGCAGCTAGTGAGGCTGGGCAAACTCACATCCAGCACCTGCACAATAAGCACCGGAGCTCCCCAGGGCTGTGTTCTATCCCCACTGCTCTTCTCCCTGTACACTACTTATTGCACGTCTAAGGACCTCTCTGTCAAGCTCCTGAAGTTTGCAGACAACACCACACTCATCGGCCTCATTCAGGACAGTGACAAGTCTGCTTAAAGACAGGAGGTTAAAGAGCTGGCTGTCAGGTGCACTCTCAACAACCAGGAGCTTAACATGCTCAAAACAGTAGAGATGATAGTGGACTTCAGGAGAAACCCCCCTGCTCTGCCCCCACTCACCATCATGAACAGCACTGTAACTGCAGTGGAGTCATTCAGGTTCCTGGGCACCACTATCTCTCAGGACCTGAAGTGGGACATTCCCAACTAGATTTTGTTTTTGTTCTAAAAATGTTCTAAGAACATTACCATTGTTCTAACAATGTTTTTAGTGGGTAGTTTTATTTTTGTTCCCAGAACATTCTCTCAAAAGATAGGATAACATTCTCTAAAAACATTCTAAAAATGTTTATTAATAACATAATTAGAACATTATCCCCTAACATTCTAAGTAAGATTTAAGCAGAGGTTTAGATGTTGATGTCTGTTTCAAAGTAATAGTTTGATTTGATGTCACCATAATGATGGTAAGTGTTGGCTTTAGTTGTGCAATTTGACACTTGACTTGGCAGTGTTGATCTTTAACTGCTGTATTTTTTTATTGTGGCAAAAACAGCAAGAGGGCATGTGGATGACGCTGATTGCTTGCTGATGGATAAGACATCACCACATATGTGGCCTGGTTACATGGTTTCACCCAGTCTAATGTATGGTGTTAGTTGGTATTATTTATAAAAGTGACTCAATGGGTCAACATCCTGAGACCCAGCTAAATTTAAAGCAGATAATTTAAAAAATTAGAGAAAAATTATTGTTTGTCTTTGTCACACAAACATCAAGATTCAGTGTATGACTCTCAACAATGGTGACATGCTTCATGCAGCAATGTATTCTGGGTAAATCATACAAAACTCATCCATGGCACCCAGTATGCATTGCGGCATGAAGCATGTCACCATTTTTGAGATTCACACACTAATTATTGAGGTCTTTGTGTAGCTAAGCATCCTGAGTTACAAAAAAGTTCATGAAATGTAATGTAAAAAGGATAGACAAAAATATGTATGATATAAATCTGCAGGATCCTATGTGTTGCAACACATTTGCTACAATCACCTGCAGTAAATTGATAGCATAGACTATACGCCTGATAAAACCAGTTTAACAAAATTTTTAACATCAGCAAGTAGCCCACATCACCTGATGTTGTTTTTAAATTCTCACCTTTTTCACTGTAACAAATATAGATACAGCAGTTAAACAAAAAGGAATATTGAAAAGAGTCATACTGCCTATGTACTGATCACCATAATGGTGACATCAAACTAAACTATTATTTTCAATAAACCATCAACACCTCTGTTAATCTGTATAAGAACTTTTTTCATATTTATGACAGAAATAGTCAGTCTTGTTTATAATAAGTGAAATTGGTAATACTGTTTTTGAAGTTATTTACGCTGGAGTTTGACATCAAACAAAGGTTGGGTTTTCATTTTCAACCAACATTTGACTTCTGAGCCCCATCTAGTATGATGGGAAGCTTTATAAGAATGTTAGAGGATAATGTTCTAACAATGTTATCAATACACATTTTTAGAATGTTTTTGGAGAATGTTATCCTACCTTTTAAAAGAACATTCTGGGAACTAAAATAAAACGTGCCGCTGAAAACATTCCCAGAACATGGAAAATTTCTAGCTGGGATTCACATTGACTCCATTGTGTAAAAGGCCCAAAAGAGGTTGTACTTCCTTCGCCAGCTGCTGAAGTTTAACCTGCCACACGAGCTGCTGAGACAGTTCTACTCCACCATCATTGAATCCATCCTTTGCACTTCAGTAACTGTCTGGTTCAACTGTCTTCAGACCTCAGAAGACTACAGAGGGTAGTCCGAACTGCTGAACGAATCATCACAACCCTCCTTTCTATTCAAGAACTGGGTAACACTTTAGAATACTGTTTCTTACTTACTACATAACTTATAAGGAATTATTGAAGAACTAACAGGTGATTATTCATTAACACTTAACTCACTACTGTTAACTACTAAGGAATATGTGTTAATTAATCAGTATGTAATATAATTTTATGATTATGTTAAGTAACAGTTAGCTAATCAATAACTAATGTATTCTGTTATACCTCCTGAAGAACTACTATTGATTATCTATTAGTTAGGGTTCAAGAAAAATAACTATGAAGTACCTACTAATGAACAGTTTTACACAATTACATTGAATTGTGACCCTTTAATATAAATGCTATCAGCAATAATAGTAGTAGTATGAAAATGCAATATTAATAAATGCAATACATTTTATAGAGGTTTTGCCTATGTAGTAAATTGTTTTGTGAGTGTGTTTTGTGAGAAATCACCTTCCAGTAGGAACCCCACTCCAGTGCCTTGTGATAACTTACCTTAGTTTTTATATTTTATATACAGTACTTTATGTGTGCCTCCTAGGTACCCACAGGTACCCAATTTGTAATTAATAAATAATTATAAAATAATTATGGAGGACTTATTTTGAACCTGAAACATTAGGCCTATTCTAAAGTGAAAATATTGGGAACCCATTAGTAATTAATAAAGAATTATCAGATAATTCCTGAAGAATTACTTAGAATCTGAAACAGTATTCTAAAGTGAAAACATAGGCAACCCATTATTAATTAATAATTAATTATCAAATAATTATGCAGGACTTATTTTGAACCTGAAACATTAAACCTATTCTAAAGTGGAAATGTTGGGAATCCATTTATTAATAAATAATTATTAGATAATTCCTCAATAATTACTTAGAATCTGAAACAGTATTCTAAAGTGAAAACATAAGGAACCCATTAGTAATTAATAATTAATGATCAAATAATTCTGAATGACTTATTTTGAACCTGAAACATTTTGCAATATTTTGCTGTGCGATTTTCTCCTATCCAGGAATATATATTGCAAGGAATATATCCAAATTCAGCCCTTTATCAATCGATCTTCTTCTTCATTCTCAGTAACAGCGACCGTCACATAGTCAAAGCCCGCGCTCGTTATGATATGATTTGAATGTGAAAATAGTGCCAGTACGACACCCTTGAGAAACGTTACGTCACGGTTTACAGCACTAATATCAAACTCTCATTGGTTCTCACCTAATTCGTCACAGATTGCGACATGCCGTGTTTCAGTTGATAGACATTTGAAATCAGTACTGCGCCAGTACGCCTTCACGGAGAGAAGACAGATTCATAATTTCACGGATTAATAAATTAAATTCTGCTCTTTACCTTATAAAAACCTCCAGAGAGGACTGCGACTGGAACTCATTATCATTTGAACTACTTTTGGTACCACTTTTGATCTTTTCGCAAAAAATAAATGATTAATGTTGCGTTTGTTTGTCTGTTATTTGTTTATTTATAGCAGTAACGTTATGTAGTTTTAAGAAATGGTTATTGGTAGGTTTAGGAGTAGGTGTAGAATTAACGTTAGTGGCTCAAAATAAAGTTTTAATGTTATATTTTTACTAAAATTGTGTTTTATTATGTTTTATTCTTTTAACATTCTGTATAAATTGCACTGTAAACCCTGATAAGTTCACAGAACTCAAAAAATATTGTGTAACAGATTACACAAAAAAACATTTAAGTGATGTTTTTAAATGTTTTAAGTTTACATAAACTTAAACAAATTAATTCCAGTTGCCTTAAATTATCTCAGAGTTATCTTAAATAATTATATTTCTGAACTTATAATTAGGGAGTAATTCACTCATAATTTTATCTATTTTTCAACTCCTATAATGTGGGAAATACACTCAAAATTAGGCTTTTGCTGTCCATCCTCAGTCTAACCACAGGCTCTACTCTTCACCACAACGGTAACACTACAAATCCAACATAACATAAACCTTTGTAAAATCTAATATAACACAACATTTATGTATTAACTTGTGTCCCTCTATGTTAATCTTGTGTAAAAACACACAAAATAACACTTAATTTCTAAATTTATTTTCCTTGTTTTCTGATGCAAAGCATGCTGGGAACTAGAAAACACAATCATTTTAAGTTCACCTCACTACAACAAATTTTTGAGTTAACAGAACTTATTTAAATTAAGTCCAATGAACTTTCGTTATTATTTGAGTGCAATTAACTAATTTCATTTGATTAATTTCACTGTTCGGTTTTACAGTGTGATTATCACAGAATCACTGGCTCTTAGTGTCATTTTTATTAGGTTCTACTAATTACACATTTGTTTCATCAGAGATTAGACTCTGTACAGATCAACATTTGTGAATAATAATGAATAATTATCATCACCTATATAAAGTATAACAATCTGCACCTAGGTACAGGTGAACACCTGATGGCATTTCTTCTGGGCTTTTGAGTTACAACAAATGTGTTTTAATAACTCACAGTTATAACAGCCAGAGAAAAGACTAAGACAGAAGTCAAGGGTCAAGAGCCCAACTGAAGCAAACACTGATCTCTAACATGGTTACTTCAAATGAAACAATAAATCAACATCTAAACCTTAGTTCATTCTCAATAAGATCTTCTGTAGACGTCTGACAGAAATAAAGTCAGTCTGGTTATTAATAAGTGGAGCTGGTGATGCTGTTTGTGGGTTGTTTAATCAGATCTTGAGAGATTTCATGTATTTTATTTCAGTTGATTTCATCTAAGGCTGTGTCTGAAGTCAGTTGTAGTAGTTCTTGTGTTTCTCTTTTCTTCAGTGATTCTGTTTGTTAACAGCAGCTGTTCATCACTAATTCTCAATCAGCACTTAGTTAATCGCTTAATTACTTAATTGCAATGTATATCTTCTTTCAATGAACTCAACTGAATTAAGTTCAGAGTACTCGTAACTGTTAGTTTTTTCAACTTAAACGGTTTAAGGCAATCAGTTTCCTCAAACGGTTTGAGTTAACATAACTTGTCAGGTTTGAGTAAGTCTGTGTCTGAAGTCAGCTGTTGTTCCTTTCTCTCTTTTCTTCAGTAATTCTGTTTGTTAACAGCAGGTGTTCATCACTAAAGCTCAATTAATCACTTAATTGCAATATATATCTTCTTTCAGTGAACTCAACTGAATTAAGTAAAGAGTACTCATAACTGTTAGTTTTTTCTACTTAAATGGTTTAAGGCAATCAGTTTCCTCAAATGGTTTGAGTTAACATAACTTGTCAGGTTTGAGTGAGGCTGTGTCTGAAGTCAGCTGTTGTTCCTTTCTCTCTTTTCTTCAGTAATTCTGTTTGTTAACAGCAGGTGTTCATCACTAAAGCTCAATTAATCACTTAATCACTTAATTGCAATGTATATCTTCTTTCAGTGAACTCAACTGAATTAAGTTCAGAGTACTCATAACTGTTAGTTTTTTCAACTTAAATGGTTTAAGGCAATCAGTTTCCTCAAACGGTTTGAGTTAACATAACTTAAGGATATCTGTTTACTCAAACCGTTTGAGTTAAGTTTACTTGTCGGGTATTACAGTCAAGGCAATCGGTTTACTCAAACGATTTGAGTTAAGTTAACTTGTCGGGTTTTACAGTGAATCAGTTTCCTCAAATGGTTTGAGTTAACATAACTTGTCAGGTTTGAGTGAGGCTGTGTCTGAAGTCAGCTGTTGTTCCTTTCTCTCTTTTCTTCAGTAATTCTGTTTGTTAACAGCAGGTGTTCATCACTAAAGCTCAATTAATCACTTAATCACTTAATTGCAATGTATATCTTCTTTCAGTGAACTCAACTGAATTAAGTTCAGAGTACTCATAACTGTTAGTTTTTTCAACTTAAATGGTTTAAGGCAATCAGTTTCCTCAAACGGTTTGAGTTAACATAACTTAAGGATATCTGTTTACTCAAACCGTTTGAGTTAAGTTTACTTGTCGGGTATTACAGTCAAGGCAATCGGTTTACTCAAACGATTTGAGTTAAGTTAACTTGTCGGGTTTTACAGTGTTGCCTTAAACCATTTAAGTAGAAAAAACTAACAGTTATGAGTACTCTTTACTTAATTCAGTTGAGTTCACTGAAAGAAGATATATATTGCAATTAAGTGATTAATTGAGCTTTAGTGATGAACACCTGCTGTTAACAAACAGAATTACTGAAGAAAAGAGAGAAAGGAACAACAGCTGACTTCAGACACAGACTTACTCAAACCTGACAAGTTATGTTAACTCAAACCGTTTGAGGAAACTGATTGCCTTAAACCGTTTAAGTTGAAAAAACTAACAGTTACGAGTACTCTGAACTTAATTCAGTTGAGTTCATTGAAAGAAGATATACATTGCAATTAAGTAATTAAGCGATTAACTAAGTGCTGATTGAGAATTAGTGATGAACAGCTGCTGTTAACAAACAGAATCACTGAAGAAAAGAGAAACACAAGAACTACTACAACTGACTTCAGACACAGCCTTAGATGAAATCAACTGAAATAAAATACATGAAATCTCTCAAGATCTGATTAAACAACCCACAAACAGCATCACCAGCTCCACTTATTAATAACCAGACTGACTTTATTTCTGTCAGACGTCTACAGAAGATCTTATTGAGAATGAACTAAGGTTTAGATGTTGATTTATTGTTTCATTTGAAGTAACCATGTTAGAGATCAGTGTTTGCTTCAGTTGGGCTCTTGACCCTTGACTTCTGTCTTAGTCTTTTCTCTGGCTGTTATAACTGTGAGTTATTAAAACACATTTGTTGTAACTCAAAAGCCCAGAAGAAATGCCATCAGGTGTTCACCTGTACCTAGGTGCAGATTGTTATACTTTATATAGGTGATGATAATTATTCATTATTATTCACAAATGTTGATCTGTACAGAGTCTAATCTCTGATGAAACAAATGTGTAATTAGTAGAACCTAATAAAAATGACACTAAGAGCCAGTGATTCTGTGATAATCACACTGTAAAACCGAACAGTGAAATTAATCAAATGAAATTAGTTAATTGCACTCAAATAATAACGAAAGTTCATTGGACTTAATTTAAATAAGTTCTGTTAACTCAAAAATTTGTTGTAGTGAGGTGAACTTAAAATGATTGTGTTTTCTAGTTCCCAGCATGCTTTGCATCAGAAAACAAGGAAAATAAATTTAGAAATTAAGTGTTATTTTGTGTGTTTTTACACAAGATTAACATAGAGGGACACAAGTTAATACATAAATGTTGTGTTATATTAGATTTTACAAAGGTTTATGTTATGTTGGATTTGTAGTGTTACCGTTGTGGTGAAGAGTAGAGCCTGTGGTTAGACTGAGGATGGACAGCAAAAGCCTAATTTTGAGTGTATTTCCCACATTATAGGAGTTGAAAAATAGATAAAATTATGAGTGAATTACTCCCTAATTATAAGTTCAGAAATATAATTATTTAAGATAACTCTGAGATAATTTAAGGCAACTGGAATTAATTTGTTTAAGTTTATGTAAACTTAAAACATTTAAAAACATCACTTAAATGTTTTTTGTGTAATCTGTTACACAATATTTTTTTAGGTCTGTGAACTTATCAGGGTTTACAGTGCAATTTATACAGAATGTTAAAAGAATAAAACATAATAAAACACAATTTTAGTAAAAATATAACATTAAAACTTTATTTTGAGCCACTAACGTTAATTCTACACCTACTCCTAAACCTACCAATAACCATTTCTTAAAACTACATAACGTTACTGCTATAAATAAACAAATAACAGACAAACAAACACAACATTAATCATTTATTTTTTGCGAAAAGATCAAAAGTGGTACCAAAAGTAGTTCAAATGATAATGAGTTCCAGTCGCAGTCCTCTCTGGAGGTTTTTATAAGGTAAAGAGCAGAATTTAATTTATTAATCCGTGAAATTATGAATCTGTCTTCTCTCCGTGAAGGCGTACTGGCGCAGTACTGATTTCAAATGTCTATCAACTGAAACACGGCATGTCGCAATCTGTGACGAATTAGGTGAGAACCAATGAGAGTTTGATATTAGTGCCGTAAACCGTGACGTAACGTTTCTCAAGGGTGTCGTACTGGCACTATTTTCACATTCAAATCATATCATAACGAGCGCGGGCTTTGACTATGTGACGGTCGCTGTTACTGAGAATGAAGAAGAAGATCGATTGATAAAGGGCTGAATTTGGATATATTCCTTGCAATATATATTCCTGGATAGGAGAAAATCGCACAGCAAAATATTGCAAAATGTTTCAGGTTCAAAATAAGTCATTCAGAATTATTTGATCATTAATTATTAATTACTAATGGGTTCCTTATGTTTTCACTTTAGAATACTGTTTCAGATTCTAAGTAATTATTGAGGAATTATCTAATAATTATTTATTAATAAATGGATTCCCAACATTTCCACTTTAGAATAGGTTTAATGTTTCAGGTTCAAAATAAGTCCTGCATAATTATTTGATAATTAATTATTAATTAATAATGGGTTGCCTATGTTTTCACTTTAGAATACTGTTTCAGATTCTAAGTAATTCTTCAGGAATTATCTGATAATTCTTTATTAATTACTAATGGGTTCCCAATATTTTCACTTTAGAATAGGCCTAATGTTTCAGGTTCAAAATAAGTCCTCCATAATTATTTTATAATTATTTATTAATTACAAATTGGGTACCTGTGGGTACCTAGGAGGCACACATAAAGTACTGTATATAAAATATAAAAACTAAGGTAAGTTATCACAAGGCACTGGAGTGGGGTTCCTACTGGAAGGTGATTTCTCACAAAACACACTCACAAAACAATTTACTACATAGGGATTTCCGTTTTTCATTTTCCTACCTAATTTTGAATGCCTGCCTATACTAATACTGCACTGTAGTATTAGTATAGGCAGGCATTCAAAATTAGGTAGGAAAATGAAAAACGGAAATCCCCAAAATAGCATTTGTGCTTAAGAGGTTAAAGCTCCAAAAGCAGTTCAGTCAGGGGTATTGAGTGACTCCCTCTTTTCTTTTATCGTGTTCTTTTATTAACATTAATGCGACAGACGGTCTGTATTAACATTGTATAATGTGTAGATCTAATATAATGCTACATATCCGATGTTTTCCCACAACAGTTTCCCAGTTGTTCACTTAAGATTACAGATTATATTTGCGTAAATACTTAAATATAGGTCCCACTTTATATTAGGTGGCCTTAACTACTATGTACTTACATAAAAAATAAGTACAATGTACTTATTGTGTTCATATTGTATTGTAATACACTTTTGCTGCTATTGAGGTGGGATAGGGGTAAGGTTAGGGAGAGGGTTGGAGGTATGGGTAAGTTTAATGGTGGGTTAAGATGTAAAGTATGGGTCAACAGTGTAATTATAAATGTTATTACAGATATTAAATACAGATGTAATTACATGTAGGTTTTTTTAAAAATATAAGTACAATGTAAAAACATGTATGTACACAATAAGTACATTGTACTAAATTATTAATTAAAATGTAAGTACATAGTAGTTAAGGCATTTTAATATAAAGTGGATCCTAAATATATTTACCCTACAGTAAACCTGTGTATAGCATATGTGTATCGGGATATAGCGCCGTCTGTGTCGTCTTTATGTGTGTGCTTTGGAAGACAGTGTGAGAAAGTGAAAACATACTAATAAAGATAATTTTTATTTGAGATTGCAAGACAAGGGCTTAATGATTTTTTTTTTTTTTCAAATTACTATTTAACAAAAAATAAACAGCTCTTATTATTCAAGATTTGAGTGCTTACATAATCAGTTTTATGTTACTTTGAGTTGAATGGGGGGCGCAAATAGGGATTTTGCCCAGGGGCGTAAACGTGGCTAGAAATGGCCCTGGTGCCCCGGGCAAAAACTCCCTCAGCATTCATGCAGCATAGCATGGATAAGAGTAGGGACAACAGCGGTAACCCCCCAAAACAAAATGCTGATATCCTCCAATGCAAACTGTCAGTGAAAATCTTAATGCCTTAAGCAACTAGCATGTTGCCCTTACCCAGTGCACCACAAGTATGTTGCCAAACACACATAAGCAATAGCAACAAGCATGTTGCACTTAACCAGATTACCTAACGAGTATGTTGCCAATATCTTAAAAGCTTATGCAACATGTTTTCTATAAGAATCAGATAGCCTTTAAAACAAGAATGCAACAAAACCAGAAGCTTTAAGAACATGCAAGAACAAGAACAAAAAAAAAATTACAACTACAGCTTTAAGCCTGGAGCCCAAGACCGGTTTCCCACTGAAGCTAAGCAGGGTTGAGCCTGGTCAGTACCTGGATGGGAGACATCCTGAGAAAACTAGGTTGCGGCTGGAAGAGGTACTATTAAGGCCATCAGGGGGTGCTCACCCTGTGGTCTGTGTGGGTCCTAGTGCCCCAGTGTAGTGTAGTGATGTGGACACTATACTGACAACAAGCACCGTCCTTCGGAAGAGACGTTAAACTGAGTTCCTGACTCTCTGTGGTCATTAAAAATCCCAGGATGTCTTTTGAAAAGAGTAGAGGTGTGACCTCGGCATCCTGGCTAAATTCGCCCCCTGGCTTCTGACCATCATAACCTCCTAACAATCCCCATATCCACTGATTGGCTTCATCACTCTGTCTCCTCTTCACGAGTAAGCTGGTGTGTGGTGAAGCGAAGTGACATTCAGCCAAGTATGGTGACCCACACTCAGAATTCGTGCTCTGCATTTAACCCATCCGAAGTGCGTGCACAGGCGCACGCGCACACCCACACGCACGGAGCAGTGGGCAGCCATTTATTCTGCGGCACCCGGGGAGCAGTTGAGGGTTCGATGCCTTGCTCAAGGGCACTTAAGTCATGGTATTGAGGGTGGAGAGAGAACTGTACATGCACTCTACCCACCTACAATTCCTGCTGGACCGAGCTTTGAACTCACAACCTTTCTATTGTGAGTCTGACTCTCTTACCATTAGGCCACGACTTCCCTGTGGAGGGTGTTCTGGCGCACTATGGCTGCCATAGCATCATCCAGGTGGATGCTGCACACTGGTGGTGGATGAGGAGATACCCCCTGACTGTAAAGCGCTTTGATTTATTATTATTATTATTATATTACACCACAGCAGAAAATATTCCATGATCGTTATTTCCTGTCTATCACCGCAAAGCTGCTTGAATCTGCTGTATACTGCTATATAAATAAAGTCGATGTGACTTGAATTGATAGGTTAAATCACAACGTGTTGCTAATGACAACAGATAATAACTGATAATAATAATAATGCAGTGTTGTAATGGATGATAATGGATACACTGCCAGAAATAATAATATGCTTGATAACCCTAACCCTAACCCTAACATATTGTGATCTCCACAAACCATTAACTTCACTGAAAATGAACCTGTGTTTTATACCTAATGATGGATGAATTTGCACCAAAATACTGACCTTTGACATTAACATAAAAATATACAGTGTTTTTTTTTTTTTTTTTTTTTTTTTTTTTATACATTTGTAACTCTATACAATTACAGAGTTAATGCATTTATAATTTGTCGCTGTCTGATCCATCGCTGCTCAGGGGTTTTCATACCTGGTTTTCATACCTCCAGCCCTGCACATATCTGTATATCTCTATAATCAGAAACACCCAATTTATGTCTTTCATTCTCTGCTAATGAGCTAATGATTACAATCATGTGTGTTAGATGAAGGAGACATCCAAAACAGCAGTGCGGGGGGTCCTCCGAGACAAGTTTGAAAAGCAGACTATAAGAAGCCACTAACATAATATGTTTCATCATCATCAATAATAATAATTGTGTCTCCACTTACCTACAGAAGCAAGAGTAAAACTGACACTTTCACTTGTGTCTGTCGGTTTCACTAATATAGAAATGAGTTGCTCGCTGGCTTTTAACAGACGGTTTCCATAGGAGGCTAGTTCAGCTGGGTTTACTGATGATAACGACTCTAACATCATCTCAGAAGTGTTGAAAGCCACGGTCAAAATGCTCAGCACAGTCTAATGTATTGATCAGATAAATAGTTAGTGTACATGCAAATATCAATAGAGTCATTAAAACAGCACTTTGATAATCATCTATTATACTGATTTAATTATATTATGTTATGATTATTCACTTGAAGACTTACATTCACAGGCAGCTCTTGAGCTGTAAGGTTTTCAGTCTGCTCAAGAATATTTTGAAGACACACTTCTGACGTCTGATTCTGAAATCACAATTGAGCTTTACATTTACATTTAGTCATTTAGCTGACACTTTTATCAAAAGTGACTTATAAATGAGGACAATGGAAGCAAACAAAAACAACAAAAAGAGCAATGATATATAAGTGATATAACGTCTCAGTTAGGTTAACACAGTTCATGTAGCAAGGGCTTTTAAATAATATAATAAATAAAAAGAAAAACAGAATACAAAAAAGAATAGAGCAAGCGAATGTTAGAGGTATTTTTTTATAATTGTATAATAAGTGAAAAGAAAATACCCACATAGCAACATTGTTTCGTCCCAGATCTGGCCCACATCTGGCACCCGTGGAAAGATGATCTGGCCCACATGCAGCGTGGAATGATGGCACTTGGGTGGACCGCTCCTGTTTGCCAGATTTGAGCCACAAACAGGCCATAGCAATGCCACATGTCAGCCAAGAGTAAATAAATTAACCAGAAATGGACCTTATCTGAGCCACAAAATCTGTGTATATTAAATATGAAGTCATTTCAGCCTTAATAAGCCTGTTAGCAAGCAGAATCACTGAAGGAAAGGAGAGAACAGAAAAAGAGATGAGCAGAAACACAAGAAATACAACTGACTTCAGCCACAACCTTAGATGAAATCAACTGTAGATAAAAGAAGACATTAAATCTCTGGAGATATCACCAGATGAGGATTAAACAACTCCACAAACAGCTTTACCAGCTTCACTTATTACTAACCAGACTGACTTTATTTCTGTTAGACATCTACAAAATGTTTTATTGAGAATTAACAGAGATTTAACTCTAATGTGTGTCACCATAACAGTGATTAGTGTTTTCATTAGTTGGGCTCTTAACTCTTATACTGTCTTATGTCTTTTGTGGCTGCTGTAACAGTGTGTTTGTTAAACACGTTTGTGGCATCAAAGAGAGCGAAAGAGAACTGAGGTCAGGTGATGGTGGTTATCTGTCTTCTTTTATCTTCAATTGATTTCATCTAAGGTTGTGGCTGAAGTCAGTTGTAGTTCTTGTGTTTCTGCTCTTCTCTTTTTCTGTTATCTTTTTCCTTCAGTGATTCTGCTTGTTAACAGGCTGAATATGATATGAATATTATGTTTAAGGCTGAAATTACTTCATATTTTATATATACACAGATTTTGTGGCTCAGATAATGTCCATTTCTGGTTAATTTCTTTACTCTTGGCTGACGTGTGGCATTGCTATGGCCTGCTTGTGGCTCAAATCTGGCAAACAGGAGCGGTCCACCCAAGTGCCATCATTCCACGCTGCATGTGGGCCGGATCATCTTTCCACGGGTGCCAGATGTGGGCCGGATCTGGGCCGACACAATGTTGCTATGTGGGTATATAGAATACAAAAAAAAGGTAAACGGGTGCAGAGCCAATGGTGGTTTTTAATGCAAACATCAATGCCTTGAATTTTATGCGAGCAGCAATTGGTAACCAGTGCAAACTGATAAACAGAGTTTTGATGTGTATTATTTTCGGCTCATTAAAAATTTATCTTGCTGCAGCGTTCTGAATTAATTATAAAGGGTTGATACAATTGGCTGGAAGACCTGCCAAGAGAGCATTGCAAAAGCCTGGACAGAACAAGAGCTTGAACAAGTAGTTGTGCAGCATGTGCCGAAAGAAAGGGCTTGATCTTCTCGATGTTGAATAAAGCGAATCTGCAGGATCGGACAGTTTTAGCAGTGTGGTCTGAGAAAGTTAGCTGATCATCAATCATAACTCCAAGGCTTCTAGCTGTTTGAAGGAAGTTCTCTAAAAGAGATGGGTTGAGGGTGGGTTTCTTAAGTAGCGGAATTATACGAGCCTGTCTGATGAGGGGGAAAACACCAGTGTGGAGAAATGTGTTGATGATGTAAGTGGGTGAAATAAATAAAACTCAAATACTCAGTGCATGGTGTAAATAGAAATATTTAGCTTACCCTGCATTGATCCGGCAGTTTGATAATCAGACCTGAAATGTGGGAATTCATCAATAAAACATGAATACAGTAAAATGAAACACTATATTCAGATCCAGAAATATGCTCACCTACAGTTGTTGGACTGATTGTTGTTGGGATGGAGATGTTATACTCACAGAAACAGGAGGACAAAGTGCTACTGTAGCATGTGCAGGTGTCCTTATTGCCAATACAGTAACAATTATTATCCCAGCATTCATATTTATATTGGTTTTGGTTTTTATATTTCCAGTAGTAGAAATAATGCATTCTTGTATTGCAGTACATGCGGTACTGAACACCAGTGCAGATGTACATGTCATTATAAAGCTCACAGTCATAAACTGGAGTAACTGCTGCAGGGATAGTGATACTACTGCTGTTATTTGTACAGAAGCAGGAGGATGAAGTTCTACTAGAGCATGTACAAGTATCCTTGTTACCAATGCAGTCACAGTTATCATAAAAACAGTGGTGATGTTGTCTATCGTAATGGAAATAATGTACACTTGTGTTGCAGTACATTTGGTATTGAGCACCAGTGCAGATGTATGATGTGCCATAAAGCACACAGTCATAGACTGGACTAACTGCTCTACTGAGAGCAGTGATATTGCCGTAAGTCTCGCAGAAGCAGGAGGATAAGGTGCTACTGTAGCATGTACATTTGTCATCATTACTAATGCAGAAACAGTTATAACTCCAGCATAAATATTCATATTCGTTTTGGTACTGATCTGTCGAGTGGTAGAAATGATGCATACTTGTGTTGCAGTACATGCGGTACTGAGTACCAGTGCAAATGTATGTGTCATTATAAAGTGCACATGCATAGATGGGAATAATTGCTGTAGTGAGAGCAGTAATATTGCCATAAGTCTCACAGAAGCAGGAGGACAAAGTGGTAGTAGAGCATGTACAGGTGTCCTTATTACCGAAGCAGTCACAGTTATTCACACACTGGTACTGGTATTTGTACTGATATCTCTGGTAGGAGAAATCATGCATTCTTGTGTCACAGTACATGCGGTACTGAGCACCAGTGCAAATGTACATGTGATTATAAAGCACACAGTCAGGGTCTGTGACTGGACTAACTGCTGGAGTGTAAGCAGTGCTATTGCTGTAAGTCTCGCAGAAGCAGGAGGACAAAGTGCTACTGTAGCATGTACAAGTGTCCTTATTACCATGGCAGTAACAGTTATTACCCCAGCATTCATATACATATTGGTTTTGGTTCTGATATCTCCAGTAGTAGAAATCATGCATTCTTGTGTCACAGTACATGCTGTACTGAGCACCAGTGCAGATGTACATGTCATTATGAAGCCCACAGTCATAGACTGGACTAACTGCTGCAGGGATAATGCTGTTACTGCTGTTATTTGTACAAAAGCAGGAGGATGAAGTATTAGAGTAGCACGTACAGATTTCCTTATTACCAACACAGTTACAGTTATTATTAAAACAGTGGTAATGGTGTCTATCGTAATGGAAATCATGTATACTCGTATTGCAGTACAAGTAGTAGTGAGTACCATTGCAGATGTATGTGTCGTTATAAAGCACACATTCATAGACAGGACTAGGGATAGTGGTGTTATTGGTAAATGTCTCACAGAAGCAGGAGGAAGTATTAGAGTAGCATGCACAGGTGTCATTATTACCAACACAGATACAGTCATTACTCATGCAACGGTACTGGTGTTGGTTTTGTTCTCTCTGGTAGTAGAAATGATGCATTCTTGTGTTGCAGTGCATTTGATACTGAGAACCACTGCAGATGTATGTTTCATTATAAAGCACACAGCCATAAGCTGGACTAACTGCTGCTCTTGGTTCAGCAGCAGTGGTGGATATGAAACCTGTGGATGAAAAAGATGAGCTCTAAGTCAGAAAACACAAATACCAAATCAGCTGAATTTCCAGCATGTCTAGCACATTTAAATTAACATGAAACACAAGAGTTTACACGGTTTTATCTGTGGACTACACAGTTCATTTGTTTTGATATGTTGTATCAGTCCTTTAAAATACATTAAATATTTCCATTAAATATTTTCTAAATATTTAATTTAGACATATGCATTTGGAATGCATTTTGAAGTGAGATTAACTGGTCTGTTGATTTGTGTCATTATACTTATGTGAAGAATTTAGCCAATGGTATGAATTGTTTTATAAAGTTCACAGTTTGAAGAAAACTATCGCTTACACTCACACAGGATTAAAGAGATGACAGCCAACAGTGACCATACACCACCTGGCATAAAAAAGACAAATATTAAAATGTTTTTTTTTTTTTTTTTTTTTTTTTTTTTTTTTTTACTATGAGAATTTGTTTACATTACACAAAAATATTGAATGTTTTTCAAATCAGATCTTTAGGATTGACGTGCACCAAAAATGTTATTTCCAATAATTGAGTAAGGACTAAAATATTAATTCACTTTAAAATTTCCTGATAATTACTTATAATTGCATTTCTTTCTTCTGTTGAAAAGAAATTAAGGTTTTTGATGAACACATTCCATAGTAGATGTCATGGACTCCAAATGGTTGAAGGTCAAAATTACAGTTTCAGTGCAGCTTCAAAGGGCTATATACACTATTCACAAATTAGAAGCACAAAATTAGGATTTATTAAAGAAAATGTCTGAGGATTTCAATATAAGCCAAGAGGAGACTGGTTTTCCTTTGCTAAAGTAAGAAAATGTTTTTTCATTTTCTCCTACATTTCCCAGAGGTGCACGCACAACCCATACGTGCTATGTCATCCGCTGGAACGGCTTCCAGTTTGACAGTCGGTAGAAGTGAGAGAAAAGTGTTTAGAAAGTGTATACTTTTTTTAATGACCCATTGTTTCACTAGACAAGACCCTTATTCATTGTCTAGTATCATTTATAGTCATTTGAAGCTGCTCTGAAACTGTCATTTTGACCTTCAACCATTTGGAGTTCAAGTCCATTGAATTTCACTATATGGAGAAAACTCTTGGAATGTTTTCATCAAAAACCTTAAATTCTTTTCGACTGAAGAAGAAATACATACAAATATCGAATGACATGGGGGTGAGTAAATTATCAGGAAATTTTAATTTGAAAGTGATCACCATAAGAAACCTGCAAACCCCTCTACTCAACCGAAAGTTGCCTGTTTCTTATTGTTCTCTTTTTAGAGCTGCTCTGCAGCAGAATTTAATTTAGTTTGTATTATTAACAACCTTTATTTTCTATTTAACACTGTAAAGCAGCTTTGACACAAATAATTTGACACATCATTGTATAAAGCGCCAATAAAGGTGACTTGACTTATGTTTACATGTTTACAAGTTTCATTATTCTGATTATGAAGTGAAGTGTACTCATTTTTCCTGCCATTTGCAAACCCCACAGCACAAATGATGAACTTACATACAGTTGGTGTGTTACTGACCACTGTTTTAATCTACTTACATCTAATGTTTATATCTAATGGAAGGTTATGAAAATTTTAATGCTTCTGTTACTGGATTGCATTTGTGTTCTTCGCATTGTCTCTGGATGAAGATACAGAGCTAAGACTGCACAGTGAGTTTTACTGACTGAGTTTTAATAATTTACTGAGTTTAATAATATGGATTTAAGTTTATTCATGAAGCTGTGTGAAAACTCCAAGCACACTTTGGTAACTGATCTGGTGCCATACTAATTAGTTTGGGCAAATGATGACATAAATTAGGCTAAGCTACTGCCTGTCTGCCCAATGAATAATTAATTTTAAAATATCAATTATCAACTGATTATCATCAACTATTTTCCCACAACCCTACATTGTAGAAACAAATCAATCAATTGTACTTTTTTTGCAATGAACAGACTAAGAATCCAACTGTATTCCGTGATCAGTGTCAAACCTTGGAAACAGTTGAGCATTTGATTACTGTGTAGGAAATTTGAAACTGAGGCAAATATTATGATAAAACAAGGAAAGTGTAGGACTAACAGGATGTGGATGAAAGGACATATTGAAATGTGGCAGAAAATGTCAAGGAAATAAATATCTGTTCTGCTTCCTTAAAAATACAAGACTAATAAAGAAGATTATTTTTTTTAATTGATGAAGGAGTAATGGAATTTCAGAAGATGGCATTAATGCAACTTTTAGGATGCAAGCTGCCATTAAAACCTAAAGAAAAATAAGAAAATTATGAGACGGTGGAAAAGAGCTGTGGTGTGCTGAAGAGGGACGCATTACAGTTTCATGATGTTGCCTCTGAGTCTCAGTTTATATTAATGACTGTTGTTGATGAAAGTTATTGAAATCACAATTCTTGACTAGGTATCAGTATCTAAACAATAATTGTGGTATCGTGACAACACTAGTACACAGATATGGCATATTCATCGCAGTACACATGAAATTAATGTATTTATTTATAATTTAAACTGATTTAAACAGAAAAAGAGTAGACTGTTTTTTTAAACCTGTCGCCCCTTCTAGAGGACATTAAGTGTTAAGACCTTTATTGCTCAGATGGGATGGGACAATATTCATACAATACTATAACCTAGAAATAATTGAAATTATAAAAAAAAATGATTTAATGTATTCTTTCCACCAAAACTCATTTGGCATATATTTAATTATTAGTCAGTTCCTAAAATGTACAATCAATACACACACACACACACACACATATATATATATATATATATATATATATATATATATATATATATATATATATATATAGAGAGAGAGAGAGAGAGAGAGAGAGAGAGATAGATTTTTCTTTTCTTTTTTTTTTCTTTTCTAAATCAAAACAGAAAAACACTTACTTTTAAATACCATGAACACCATTATGGAATCTGACAGTCCACTGTGTTCAATATTTATTCAGCAAACCAGATCAAGCATTGATGTTCTTAAATTATATAAGAGACAGAAAATTTAAATTAGTCGTGATGAGGAGAGCAAGAAATGTAGTAACATGACATGAGGGTGTGACACCGTCGGTTGAACCTTTTAGTTTGCTACGGTGTGAAATTACTATCATTCTCCAGATAAACAGCACCCTTCTGAGATGACAGAAAAAGTTTGGTCTATTTGTTTCCTGCCACTCATTAAAAAGCATTTAGTCATGAAATAAGTTCAAGAGTTTGGGATCCTGCCATAGATATACAGAACTGAAGAAATATGAATCAACCAATCCTGGATGTCAAGATTAACACATTTGCCTCACAAGTTACATATAATATAATATAATATAATATAATATAATATAATATAATATAATATAATATAATATAATATAATAAATCTTGTAAGGTAGGTTGATTGAACAGGTTTTGTTATCATTTATCTCCAATTTAGCTCACAATGCCTTTGGGAAATGTGCCCTGGGCAGTGGATCTGTAGATCCCAGCATGCTTTGCAACGGACTGCATTAGAAGTGTAAATGTAGGGATTGAGTGTTATTTTATGAAAAATATGTGTAGTTTTTTCACATTTAATTTTTGTTCAGTTATGTTGGACATTTAGAGAAGTTTCTGTTATTGAATGTTGTGGTTACACAGCAAAATCCCCAGTGTTAATTTAACACTCTTGAGTGTGGACTCATATAAACACTAAAGCAGTGTTAAAAGTAACACTGAAGCAGAGATGAAGTTAATGAGATAATTAAGAAGTTAATTGAGTTATGATTGACCATTATTGAAGACACCTGATGTTAACAAGCAGAATCACCAAACGAGAAAATCACAATTTGTGTATCACCATTATAGTGTTCAGTGTTTGCTTTAGTTGGGATCTTGACCCTTCAGTAATTAACTTTAGATTTTGTGGGGCTGTGGTGACTGAATTATAAAATACAGACAGACCAGAGAAAAGGCAATCATGTGTGCCATTGATTGTGGTTTGGGCTATTTGTCATAGAGTGACCTGAATGCCTGAGTTTAAGTTTCTTTACTGCATACATAAATTAAGTGAAAAAGAAAAGGAAGCAACTCAGAATTCCTGACATAGTATGACATGTTTTTAATAGTTAGTTCTATGTAAAAAAAAAAAAAAAAAAGAGAGATCTTTTGTTTAGACACACAGACATCAGGAATCAGCGTGAGCATCACAACAACGGTGACCATCAAAAAAGCATGTCGTAGCCAATAAAATCTCATCCATGGCTCCCACTATGCATTGCGGCATGAATAAATTATGATCTGAACTGTCTTTTTAACTTTTTGTTCTAACTATATTTTACTTTTGCTGTTTTTATGTTCATTTTGTATCTAGTTTTGTGATGTTCAGAGTTGGTCTGTTTATCTGAATATGTTGTTTGTCACCGTTGTTGAGATTCATACGTTGATTATTGTTATCTGTGTGTGCCTAAAAATAAAATTCTTTAATAAAAAAAAAAAAAAATCAGAATCACTTGCAAGAGATAACTACAAAATGTATAGAAAATACAGATTTTTTTCATTGTAGAATCAAAGTTGTGACAATCAATAATGAAAGTTTTACTTTGAGAAAACACTGTAAATGAGTTCAGTGATTCATGTCAAACAACGATTACATTAAAACATAATCATCAACACGCGATGATTTTTGCTCTTGGTTTGGCAAACAAACTTTAAAAGTAAAATGTTACAAGCCAAGATCCCAACTAAAGCAAACACTGACCACTATAATGGTGACACACAAATTATGATTTTCTCGTTTGGTGATTCTGCTTGTTAACATCAGGTGTCTTCAATAATGCTTAATCATAACTCAATTAACTTCTTAATTATCTCAATAACTTCATCTCTGCTTCAGTGTTACTTTTAACTCTGCTTCAGTGTTTATATGAGTCCACACTCAGAGTGTTAAATTAACACTGGGGATTTTGCTGTGTACTATTGTGAAGAAAAGTAGAGCAGTCCATTTTTTTTTTTCACATTTTCATTGAAGCAAAGTTCACCAATTAACATTGACAACATTGAATGTGTTCATCCTGATTTTTATTGAATGTTGTATGCTGGGTAAATGTAATGAATGTAAGTTGAATCAGCATTCTCCCGTTTTATGATACTCAAACTTGATTACAAGAAGGTTACAGCAACAAAACTACAATTTATAGGTAGAATGAGATAAAAAAAAAGCACCTTCTTAAAACAAATACACATGTTCACTTTTACAGCATAACCAGTACTGTCAAATCGATTAATCAGTATTTGGCAATCATTGTATTACATTTAATTAAGTTCTATTTTACGCCACTGTTCTGTCTGTAAACACTGCAACACTTGCAACACTGAACAAACCTCTGATTTAGCTATCCTTATTATACACCTCCATACACATGATAAAGCAAATGTGACCCTGGACCACAAAAGCCTTAAGTCACTGGGTATATTTGTAGCAATAGCTACAAATAGATTGTATGGGTCAAAATTATATATTTTTCTTTAAGTTAAGATCATCATGTTCCATGAAGTTATTTTGTAAATTTCCTACTGTAAATATATAAAAACTTTTTGATTAGTGATATACAATGCTAAAAACTTCATTTGGACAACTTTAAATGCAATTTTCTCAGTATTTAGATTTTTTTTGCACCGTCAGATTTCAGATTTTCAAATAGTTGTGTCCTATCATAACAAACCATACAGCAATGGGAATAGACTAGAGTATTTACTCTTATGACTGGTTTTGTGGTCCAGGGTCACATATTTGTTTTGATAAGGCTAATTATTGATCCTCTACGGATGAATATCAGAAAATTATATTATCTTAAAATAAAAGTTTAATTGAGAATTTCAATGTTTAGCTTAAATAGTATGAACATAGAGTATTACAAACAGAAGTCAAAACTGCAAAAATGCATTGATTTATAATAACATTAAAGCAGTTAATTCTCATTTAAGCATGTAAAGAGGGTCTCACCTGATAGGAGCTCACATGTGAGATCTTTTCCCGACTAGACTGATTTAATATTTGATTCACAATTTTATATGACCGTTATCTGCTCATCAAATGAGGAAACATACTATAAATATGTTTGTCTTCCTGATAAAATTCAAATTAATATGAAAATTTATACACAAAGACAGCACGCATACCAAGATGTATTTACAACTTATCAAGATAATGCAAAGATCACATTTTAAATAAGTCGTACACATTTATAGTGCACAGAACCCAGGAAGAGTGAGAAACTCATAAAACTCCTCATTAAATCTTCAGCTTGTCACATATTCATGCCAAGTGTGAATAGATAGGAATACATATTGTTTATTGTAAAGTGCTATAATAGTTTTTGTTTTAATTTGAATATGCATAGAGATGTTGTTTCTGAACAGACTAGGATCTGCATATCCAAATCTACAGAAGAGAATCTAAAGAAGAACAAACTGACCTACCAGCCAAAATCACGTTTATGTTAGCAACTAAACAATCTCTCAAATTCTAAGCACAGATTTCCTAATCACACTACAACATGAAGCTCTTGCTGTCAGTGTTATGATTTATAACATGGATAACTATTTGGCCTATTGCCTAATATGTGATAAGGAACTGTCAACTAATTGTAAAGTTATATGTCATTGTGAGTATGCCTTTTGAATGTGCCTCAACAAGTAAAGTCGTAACATAATGATACCTTTGTGAATCATTAGCTAATGAATTAAAGCAGATATCTGGAAGTTAAAATGCATGCTTCAACACATTGTGGTTATAAACATATTAATTTAATTCATTAGTTAATATAATATGTTATTAGGTAATTAATTATAATCTATGAATCATATAGAATTTCCATTAGTTGCTGATGCAGTAATCATTAATAAATGGATTAGTTCTTAATGAGTTATACATTAACTTATGATTGTCTATGCATTAATAATAATAAGCATGAATATTAGTGCCACGGTATTGTAAAGTAGTGTAAAGTAGAGTGATTAAATCATAATATTTGTTACTTGGTTTATTTCATTTTTGAAACTTCAGCAATCAGTTTTGTGAGAGTTGAGCTCAGACATATGATGATGATGATGATGTTATGAAGAAAATCATGTTTAACTCCAGAAAACCTTTATCCATTTTCATCAAGAAGCTGTTTAGAGAAAAATCTATATAATAACTTTTTTTTTCCCAAAATACAGGTATTGACTGGTGAAACAATACAGATTTCATTTTGAGTGATGTTAATGCAGCTTGTGTCAAAGTTGTGTTTTTATCTGATAGCATAAATGTCACAAAATTCCCCAGCTTTTTTCATTTCCTTCTAATCAAATTAACTTATAAATAACAACAACAAGAACTCATTGTTCACTGCCGTAACCTGTGTGTGTACTGTAAACATTTGCTATACATTTTCGATTTTGGTTGCCAATAATCCTGTAAATTTATGTATATGCTAAACATACATTTTACTGTAAATTAGACTTTGACTGCTGCAACTGTAATTAAACACAAATTGAATATTCATATCAACATATTAAACACATTATCTTTTAGTTCTGCAGCAGTGTTTGCACACACATGTACATTAAGAATCAGCACATGAATCTCAACAATGATGAGGATCGAAAGCTTAATGGTGCAATGCGTGCCGGGGACCAGCTCAGTACAAAACTCAACCTTGACTTCCAGCATGCATTGCAACGTGAATAAATTATGCTGAATTGTCTAAATTGTTTTAGAAGAAAAAAAGGGCAATTTAATTTGCTAACTCAAGCTTTTAATTCAGCAATGTGTTAAAGTTTACTATGTAACACAACTGAAGGCGTGCTTAAAAGCAAATTACTTTGAATTCTTAAAAGGGTCAAGAGCCCAACTAAAGAAAAAAACTGATCTCCATGATGGTGGCATCATTTTAAATAATAAATCACCTAATCCTCTGTAATTCTCAATAACAGCAGGTGTTCATCACTAATGCACAATCATCATATAATTGGTCACCTAATTATCTCATCAACTTTAACTCTTTTAGGACTTGGGATTTAACTTGAGACTCATTATTCCATTTGTTACTTGGAAGGAATGATTTAGATCCTCCTCTGATGAAATCAGCTGCTGAGTTCATGAGTGGAGCAAAAATATGGCAGGACTTAATATATCTGCTTGTTTTACACTCGTTGGCCACCAGGTGGTATTGTGAGCAAATTAAGTCTCCAGAAATTAACCCTTTCGTGAACCACTTGGCTGAAAATCTTAAAGCTTTAAAAGGCTTCATCTTGCCATCACTACTTGAAAGGAATGACTTGGTTCCTCTGGTGAAATCAGCTGCTGAGTTCATGGGTGGAGCAAAAATATGGCAGGACTTTTACTTTCTGACCCTTAAATTACCCACCTCTGCTTTTATATGAAGATTCTTTTTTTTTTTTTTTCTCTCATTTATATTTTCTTGTTGTTTAGAGTCTTTCTGTCCGACTGAATCAATTGAATATTGGAAACTAGAATTTCCTGTTCTTCCTTATACTTCTTTTATGTATATGTTGAGCGTTGCTCACCCCATGGATTCAGCATTGTTTATTGGCTTCATATTTGACATTAATTAAAGTATGTTTATACACATCTATAGAATGTGCAAGTCTTTTTCTCAGAAGTTAACCGTTTAGTAGTGAATAGACTAACTCAGAATGAATCATAATCATAAGGTCAGTCAAGTCAGATCTAGCCTGAACCATAAAGCACTCACCTGACAAGGGAAGACTTCATTGTTCTGATATATTCTGTATTATAATAATAATATGCTATAATATATTCAAATACTATAACTAATATATATTTTATTTATTTTTTTATCACCATTGGTTTATTTTCTTCATTATATATGTTGCAGGTTTCCGAACCAAGTAAATAGCATCTTATACTAGGCAAATTGCTTTTCTTATTTTAGTTAAAACCAGGTGAGTTTCATTTCTTGAAATATACAACCAACTATACAAGAAACTGTATATACCAAAAAAAAAAAAAAAAGTTAAACTTTTTTTAAGTTGATCTTCCCAAAAAAACTGGAGGTCAGACAATATAGGCTCCCTTTGAAGTTAAGACTCATGGTGGAATAACCTGTGATGTCCACTTCTCTGGACACTTACGTTTTTACCAGTGTTGTTTCTTAACACAGGTCTGTGTCTAGATAAGGACAGCACATTTTGTATTACTTTTAACTCAAGCACAGAAAGTGTGTTGACTTTTTTTTTTTTCTTTAACAATCAAAATATAGTAATTTAAACATTAGCATTGTTGCTTGAGTTGACCAAGTTTACTTAAATAAATAATCATATTTGACAGCTTCTTAAACTTTCATCGTTTTTGTATGTATTTTGATCAGGAAGCGATGTGATGTGATGATGAAGGGCGTGGAATGAAGTCTCTTGTTTATCTGCCTGTCACATGCCAACTGACACAAGCACCTCAGGGGATTCCTCCATTGAACTCTGCAATAAAACAAGACACCTTTCCTGTATATACATATAACAAGTATAGCAAGGTCACGTTGGTTAAAAAGCCAAGAAAAACATAAGCGATGATGTATATGTCTGAAGGAGTTTCGGCCCCAGATGAAAGATTGGCATCGTGAAACAATCATGATGATTCATGTGATCGAGGTCGACCATCCACAAATGATCACAAATGACTTTTTGAAAGTTTCTAATGCCAAATTTTTGGAAGTTGAAGCATGGTAAAGCTTACTCTTGAGAAGAATACGGTTCATGAAGAGACGCAAGCAGCAATGTGATTGACAGATAACTAACACATATTGCGTTGGACACAATTTTGTCAGTGTTTTTTTTTTTTTTTTTCTTAAATTTTTTACCCAGATATTACACACACAAACAAAATTGTCATAACACAAAATAAAATTGTTGAAAATAAATATATCCTTTTTGAGAGTCAAAACAAGAAAACAAACGACAAGAGACAAAAGATTGGTTTTAGAAGTAGAAGGATATATTCAACGTGAGATTTAAAAGAAATGCCAGGATCCTTACATTAGACCTGATATTTAATTTGATCCACTTTTCACAAGTACGTTCCATACTTATACATTATTGTTAGATATACAGCCTAAATATATTGTCACACATTTTTAATATATGAAAAGCATCATTTTCTTATGTTTTATTTGATATATTGTAAAATAATAAAACAATATATTATGTAAATCATTCAATATGTAAATCATTCATTTTCATCAGTACTTTTACATGAACATTTCCATGAAAACACTAATGCAATTGCTTAGAAGCAAATTTATCAAAGCTGCTCAAAGGCTCAAGAGCTCAACTGAAGCAAATATTGACCACAATTATGGTGGAAAAGTTTTTTTTTTCTTCCAATTAATATATGAAAATGAAAATTTCAGTTGTAGTTCTTGTGTTTCTCTTTTCTTCAGCAATGTTGATTGTTAAAAGCAGGTGTTCATCACTAATGCACAATCTTCATTTAATTAGTCACTTAATTATCTCATTGACTTTAACTCTTTGAGGACTTGGGGTTTGACTCAAGACTAGTTTGTGTCTTGGAAGGAATGACTTCCTCCTCTGATGAAATCAGCTGCTGAGTTCATGAGTGGAACAAAAATATGGCAGGACTTTTATTCTTTGGCCCCTGAACCTTATAAACCTGCCTTTATATGAAGATGCCATTTTTTTCTCTTTTATTTATTCTTTCTGTCTGACTGAGTCATTTGAATATGTGGAAACTAGAATTTCCTGTTCTTCCTTATACTTTTTTTTTTTTTTTTAATGTATACGTTGAGCGTTGCTTTTATTGGCTTCATATTTGACACCTAGTCACAGAATGTGTTTACACACGTATGCAGAATGTGCCAGTTTTTTGTCTCAAAAGCTAACTCAGAATGAATCATAATCATAAGGTCAGTCAAGTCAAGTCTAGCCTGAACCATAAAGCACTCACCTGACAAGGGAAGACTTCATTGTTCTGATATGTTATGTATTATAATTATATGCTATAATATAGTATATTCAAATACTATAGGTATACATTTGTCAAAAACTAGGCAAATGTCCTTTCTTATTTTACTTTAAACCGGGTGAAACTGGAATTGTATCCTGTTTCTTCCAAAAAAGAAATACATACATGGAGGTCAGACAACAGGAACAGTGTCTTCAAGAGTTGCAGAACTTGTAGAATAAACAAAACAGGTAATTAATTAACAAACAGACCACAGACCTCAGGGTCAGTGCCAGACAAAGCAGGTTTTGGGGGTGTGCAAGTTCATTGACAGGAGTAGCTGGGCAATTCAGAATCATTCTTTCCACCAGTCGCACTTTTGGACAACATACAACATACAACATATACAACATATGGATTAGTCAATGCATGCAAATTAGTTTTTATCTTCTAAAGAATAAGGTTAATTTACCATTAATTTACAACTCTTATTTATTTTTTTATTTTTATTTTTTTACAATGTTTTACCATAATTCTACCATGGAAATTAACTCCACTCCCGAGTTCAAACAGTTCAAGTTTTAGCTACAATTAGCATTCAGCTACACTAGCATTCATACAATGTTAGTACTGTGAACGTATTTCATTTAAGTCCACTGAGAAAGAATATTTCAAAATGCAAACACTTAACGTGTAATAGTACAGCAATGCCCAAATATTTATCTGTTTAAATCCAGATAATATAAAAAATATAAGTTGTAGTAAAATATTAAATGTACAGTAGTACTTCAGCTGTCGCTGCACATTGAGTTGTACTACAGGTGCTGGTAATATAATTAGAATATCATCAAAAACTTTATTTATTTCATTAATTCCATTCAAAAAATGAAACTTGTTTATTATATTCATTCATTACACACAGACTCATATATTTCAAATTCTTACTTATTTTAATTTTTATGATTATAACTGAAAACGAAGGAAAATCCCAAATTCAGTATCTCCGAAAATTAGAATATTACTTAAGACCAACACAAAGAAAGGATTTTTAGAAATACTTAGTTGTGGCTCCTTTTGCCTGAATTACTGCAGCAATGCGGTATATATCAGTCTGTGTGTAATGAATGAATATAATATCTTAATATATTATAAAAGCTGATTCATTCAATAAGTAAACACCATCCATTCATTGCTCAGAGATGCAAAACAGTGCAGTGATCTTTTTGTAACTTTTATCGTTGGAATAAATTAAGCAAAAACAAGCAATATTATGTCTAAAATAAGTCATTCATTGCTTTACTGAACTTGCATAAAATGATTTAATGTAAATGCATCTGCAGAAAAACTTGGTGTGGTATAGATTAAGTTAACTAGGCCTACATGAAATTAAATATAAAAAGCATGCAGAAACATTTTTGCTGTCTACAATTTAGAATGCCAGGAATTTTGAGTTTTAATAGACTAATAAATCAATGTGCGTGCACTCTGTGTGGTTGGTGATATTTGGTGGCACACCCCTGACTCGACTTGAGTGGAAAATGTCATGAAATCATCTGCGGTTTTGCACAGCGAACACTTGTGTTCACATGAGCAAATGTGTTCTTATGAGTCTAACTTGCAAACACTAGACCACTGATTCGTCAAAACCCTGTTCTTCTTGACTATTTTGTAGTAAGTCACGAACATACTTCGCAGAAATGTAACTGAATAAAAGTATGCATTTTAATTAGGAAATGTAAAATTTGTCTGCAATATAAAAACTCAAGTAAAGTACAGATACTCCCTCAGAATAATTAAGTACTGTAACAAAGTATTCTTACTATGTTACAATACACCACTGAACCAGAATAAGATTTCAAGAAAATAAGTGAACAATTCAGGGCCATAATTTATTCATCCCGCAGTGCATGCTGGGAGCCATGGATAAGTTTTGTCCTTGCATCACGAAACTTTTGATTATTAACCTTGTTGAGATTTATAACTACTCTGCTGTAACAAGTAAAAAAAAAAAACACAATTATAGAAATCAAACATAAATTAATGTTCAAGAGTCTACAGCAAACACTTATCTCCACAATGGTGATGTCAAATGAAACTGTAACATTATCATCTAAATCTCTGTAATTCTCAATAAGATCTTTTGATCTGTGATCTCTGATCTGATAGAAATAAAGTCAGTCTGGTTAGTAATGTGTGAAGTTGGTCAAGCTGTTTGTTGAGTTGTTTAAATCTTCAGTTGATTTCATCTAACGCTGTGGCTGAAGTCAGTTGTAGTTACTGTGTGTGTCTTGTTTCTTTTTTCTTCAGTGATTCTGCTTGTTAACAGCAGCTGTTCATGTGTCTGAATTCTCTCATTAGTTTTCATTCTCTCTGTCAGGTGAATAATAATAGGAAACTCATGTAGGGAATAGTGAATGAGGGTGTAGGGTGTGATTTGAAACACAGTGTCGACTTTGAATGCTGTTAATTCATGATATTTTTACGTTTTAGTGCCACGCTGAAAAAAAAAAAAAAAAATCTAAGATTACGAGACTAAAGTTGAAATATTTTGGCTTTATTTTCATAATATAAGAAGCACGAATCTTATTGCTATTGGGTGGCTGGCACACTACAAATAACAAATGCAATGGAAGATATGAAAAATTTTCCAAGCATACTGTCCCCCCGAGTATGACACATGGTTTGATTTCTGCTAATAATCCCACATAGGCAAAATGTATAGTGCATTTAAAAAAAAAGTGTTAAATAAGAGAGCTACAGCACACCCTGAAGTAATGTCGATTGGGTGTGTGAGCTGATGTTAAAATAAAAAGTTGTTCCTGTTCTGTTAATAAATATGTTCTTGATATGAAGATGTTTCTATGAGTCCTTACATCCCAGTAAGAATCTGCGGCCGCTCAGACGCAACAATATTCACATCAATCCTGTATGCCTGCAACTTCTCCCTATGCTCTCAATCAGGGATATTTCCATGCGCAATAAAGACTATACTGTCAAAATATTATAACTTAAATTCCTACTATTTAAATCCTTGAAACATTTCGACTTTATTGTAATATTATTAAAACTTTATTCTTGTAATATTTTGACTTTATTCTTATAGTACTGACTTTATTCCCGAAGTATTTATATATTAAACTTGTTATCTTAGATTATTATATTTCAATGTGGCACTAAGACGCAATTGTACAGTACCGTGAAAATTTGGCCATTTTTTTTACAGCGATTTTTAATGGTGGAGAGAAACAGTCATTTAACTTTGTACATGATCTCTCAGTGGTGTTCTTTAAATATCATCATCCATAGTTAAGATTTGTTTTATGTTTGAAAACAAAACTATATTCTGCTGTATACAGAATATAGCACATGAAAATGTTAACAAAGCTCAATTAATCACCTAATTATCTCATTAACTTTAACACTGCTTCAGTGTAATTTGAAACTTTTGAATGTGGACTCAAATAAACTCCCGGGAGAGTTACTTTAACACTGGGATTTTTGCTGTGCAGTACATGATGTTTTCAACAAACGTACATTTTAACCAGGAGAGTTTTTAAGCTATTTTATTAACTGATGCACAAATTTGAATAATGAACAACCAAAAGCCATTGATGTACAGATAGATGCTGAATTTAAGACAATGAGATCAATAACTGTGTTTCAAAAACTTGATTTCATAACATCGTTAGCAACAGTCAGTAGTAGTACATAATAAATAGTAGATAGCCATAAAGTAGTATTAGTTTTGGAATGAGTATCAGAGCACTTAACAGTTAATTTAACTTAATTTATTTATTTACTTTGTAATCATGCCTGGATTGTTTATCACATCCTGCTTAGATTCTCTCACCCTTAACTCTGTGAATTGGCCTTGAGTAATTAGGTAATGCAGAATGTGCATCCAATTATATCGTGTTTTCTTTATTTCTCTTCTGCTCCTTGCAATCTTTCAATGCATGTTTGATAGTTATTGCACCTCCCTCTGCCATGAGAGAAACTCCTGCAGCAATTAAAGCTACAGGTGCTGCTACTAAACCAACTGCTCCATGTGCTGCTCCTCCAACAACCGCTCCTGCTACTCCAGTGACTCCTCCTAACACACCTGCTCCCACATACACTGCTTTCTGAGCCAAACTCAATGGTTCTTCCTCTCCCGATTTTTCCTCCTCTTCCAAACTCCTTTGCTGAGCTTCCTTGTACATTTCATTTGTGTAATGCTCTCCTCCGTTCTCCTCCATCTTTTTGTCAATCTTCTCTAGCGGTTCAGTGACCTCTGATCGATTTTCAGCATCTGTGTTACTGAAAGCATTGTAGTTGCCTTTACCTGCCTCATTAATCTGCTCATCTCTTGTCAGGGACACATGAGGACCAGGAAGTTGTTCTTGATTGATTGAGGTATCATAAAGTCCTAGAGTGTCAATCACTGAGATTGTTCTACCCTCTACCTTCTGCTGATACTGTTCGCATTTCTCAGTCACAGATTCAGAATATAGGTGGGATTCAATGTTTTCTCTCAGGATGATGTTTCCTGATGCGATCTCTCCAGCTCCGGTTTTTCCATGAATCCTCAGATCTGATAATATTGGAGAACATCAAAGGAGAGAAGGAAATTTATAAAAACATGCTTAATAAAACTATAAGCATTATAGTTAAAATAAAAATTCATTTCTGGGTGAACTATCCCTTTAAAGTGTCAATTATTCCGCTTATACTATGGTTACCACACCTCAAGACATCGACCATAATATATTTTTAAAGGGATTCATCCGGTTTTTGTACTTAAATCACTATTGTGGGTAGGACTATTTGTTCTGCATTTCATCCAATGCCTCATTTGCTAATACCAAAACCTAATTTTAAAGCTGATAATGGAGGCTTGAGCCGTTGATAGCATTCTACTGCAGTAATTAAGTTATTAGAAAGACATCGAGAGCGACAGACACACACACAGAGAGAGAGAGAGAGAGACAGAGAGAGAGCTTGTGTGAACGTACCTCTATGTGTTTCTAAAAAGACTAAACAGTCCCTCACTAGTGAGAAATGTCATGTGTAGCCTTTAAGTCACTACACTATATGATATGTCTAACTGATAAAATCATCAGGGCAGTGCTGACACCTTTTTATGCAAACTGCATGACAGTTATTACGTTTAACTTTGCGTAGTGATATGGAACTGTAATGCAGTCAAGAGAGTTGCCTGGAATTACGTTGGGCGTGCGTTTCCAAGAAAATAATTACACACCTCAGAACGTTCATCAGCCAATCAGATTCAATCATTCAATGGCCCCATAGTATAACCTGTGATGTCCACTTCTCTGGGCATTAAAGGTTAGTCCAGTGTTGTTCCTTAACACAGCTCTGTGTCTTTGTGGGGAAGTTGTGGCTTAGTGGTTAGAGAGTTTGACTCCTAACCCTACAGTTGTGGGTTTGAATCTTGGGTGGGCAACAGCTTGTTCACTTTGAATTGGTCAAATGCAGAGCAGAAATTCTGAGTGTGGGTCACCATACTTGGCTGAATGTTACGTCACATTTTAGATAAGGACAGCACATTTTGTGTTACTTTTAATTCAACCTGTGTTATTCCTGCTTACACAGAAAGTGACATATTTTTTCTACACTGATGTGTTATAGTTACACAGTTTGTGCCAAGAGTGTGTTATTTTTGAACAGACCTTGTTTGCAATAAAGCACAGCAAAATAAGATATTGTTTATGCAGAATTTATTTAACCTGCTAAAAGAAAAATCCAAATTAAAAAACAATCAAAATATAGTAATTTAAACATTAGCATTGTTGCTTTAGTAAAACGTTATTTGAGTTAATGGTTAACCAAGTTTGCTTGAGTAATAATATTTGACAGCTTCTTAAACTTTCATCGTTTTTGTATGTATTTTGTGGAATGAAGTCTCTTGTTTATCTGCCTGTCACATGCCAACTGACACAAGCACCTCAGGGGATTCCTCCATTGAACTCTGCAATAAAACAAGACACCTTTCCTGTATATACATATAACAAGTATAGCAAGGTCACGTTGGTTAAAAAGCCAAGAAAAACATAAGCGATGATGTATATGTCTGAAGGAGTTTCGGCTGCCCCAGATGAAAGATTGGCATCGTGAAACAATCATGATGATTCCTGTGGTTTTCTTTCATTTAGTGAGAGAGGTTCAAAGACTGCCGTTGTCACGATCTTGTGACCAAAGATAACCTACGATCATCTTTTGACAGTGTCAGAGTTTCAGCATGATCCTAGGTCTGTGTACAGTATGTAGACAACCAGAATGGATAATATACAGGGTTGCAGTGTTAACTGAAAGTCAGTCGTGAGTTCAACTCCCGCCAGGTGCCTACGAAGGGACGGATTGTGAAATGAATTTAATTGTAAAATGTTGGTTAGCAATAAAAAATAAATGTTATTCTATAGTGTTACTGTAGCTCGAGTGGTAGAGCGTTGTGTTGTCAAGTGCAAGGTTGGGGGTTTGATTCCCCGGGAACACGTGATAGGTAAGAATTGATAGCCTGAATGCACTGAAAAAAGAAAAAAACGTAAAAATAATATACAAGTTAATTTAGGCTATTTAAAATGTACTGTGACATTTTACCGTTTCAAACTCCTTAAGATTTTTGACATTCAAGTTGAATCTAGTGTAAAAAAAAAGTTTTAATTGCTTAAATTATTTCTATGAATTAAAAAGTTTGCATGACTTTTTCATCGTAGCATTTTTTACGAGCTGTATTCTAAACATAAAAAATGGATTTGTACTTCAATATAATGAGCTCCACGTTTAAGAATAGCTTACACTAAAGGTTATTATTTTAATTTTATTTTTCACTCTGTTTAACAGCATTAGCTCAATCAAATACGTCTTCCTTCAGGTAGACTGAAAGTTTTCATGCCAAAGTTCTATTTGCCTCAAACTGATTTGGTAAAATCTAAACTAACTTGCTGTTAGAGCTCGCACTCTCTGTGACGGAGGAATCCGCTTGGTCTTTAATCCTTCTCCAAATGAATACAATCACAAATAATGATTAAAAAAAAAAAAAAAAAGTTTTGTAAAAAATGATTAATTATCAATTGATAATTTGTTATTATTTTGGTCTAATGAAAATAATAATACAGGCTGTGAGAAAATAATGAATACAAAGAGTAAGGCTGCTGAGTGCAGGCATGTTTCAGCCCAGTAACATAGCAACACACCGTTCCTCACAGCAAAAAAACAGAGCAATTTCAGTTCAGCTGGAGGGGGTTGGGTTTTTCAGAGGTAGTTATGTATGACTTGTTCATATGCATAGTGTCTTATGAGGGTTTCAAACTTGCAGAACAGGTTTTAGGACATATTGGTTTTAGAAAAACTTTAAAGAAAGGTTTGATCCACTTCAAATGTTGACTACTGTATAGCGCAATAAAGTTTATTAGTCATAACAGAGAGTCAGTGTCATGGACGGAGGACAGAGCAAGTGGAAATATATTTTCTAGTCTAGATTTCCATCTCGTTATGCCGCTGCTTTAGGTTATGTTTTTATTGTTATTTCTTATATAAATTATTTGTAAATATAGCAGACACTGCTATAACCGTGATTACACCGGACGGTCTTGTTCATTTCGGGTGAAACATCTCTCACTCGGCAGCAGAGGACAATCTGTGAGCAGAGTGGAGCAGCAACAGCTTCCCTCCACGCTCCGAGCATTTAATAAAGTTGAAATGTTATGTTCATAACATAGCCTATAAAAATTAAATAAAAATAAATAAATAAATAAAATAACAGGAGAGTTTCAAAGGGGATTAGGCTATTGTGTTCAAACATTTTCTCCTACCACACGCCAAACTAACATTGTTAGCATTAAAAGGTATAATCCCTGCTTTCTGCTGTGCAAATTTTGTTTGGGATGAAAATACCAGTACATTTGCATCAGTTATTTTATCTACAGATGAATGCATTTCTTACAGATTTCAAAATCAGATACAGATGAAGTTTGCTAGCACTGTAAGATTATGTTTGATAAAGCTTGCTCTTGAGAAGAATACGGTTCATGACGAGACACAAGCAGCAATGTGACTGACTGATAATTAATTCATTTTGTGTTGGACACACTATTGCATTTTTTTTCTTTTTAACAGATTTAACACAAAACCTAATTTTTCAAACATAAAATTAAGTAAAAGATGGTACATTCATAGCTAGATTTTTTTTTTCAATCTGCAGGAACCTCATATGCTTTCTCCCAAACACTTACTTAACTAAAATTGTAAGAACAAAAAGTATGTGCATAATTTCTTAATTTATATGAAGAAGAATATAATATCAAATACGGATGGAAATAATTAGGATAATAAAAATTTTGAAATTTGAAAATAAATTGCAACTATAGTGAATATGCCTTGTAATGTAGAGTGTAGATCATTTAAGTAAATCACACATAATACAATGGTGTGTATCAAATGAACTTATTGCAGAACTCAATTTATTACAGACTGTAGTAAGAGGCAAAAGATTGGTTTTAGAAGTAGTCTGATAAACTACATCAGCATAGTCATGAAGACGGAAATATACATTTTTAGACTGATACAATACACTGGTTCCAAAATTAATCTCATAAAGAATATAGTCAACGTGAGATTTAAAAGAAATGCCAGGATCCTTACATTAGACCTGATATTTAATTTGATCCACTTTTCACAAGTACGTTCCATACTTACACATTTTTCAATATATGCAAAGCAGCATTTTTTATATGTATTATTTAATATATTGTAATATATAAACACAATATATTATTATGTAAGTTTTCATTATATAGTTAAATCGTTCAATATAAAAATCATGAATTTTTATTTGAATCTTGATATGTACTTTAGTCAACCTTGGGTTGTTGTTTTTTATTTTTATTTTTAAAGTGCTTTATAAATAAATAGTGAATGAAAGAACAACTGAATCATTCATATATACTTTTTTTATTATTCTTTTTTTAAAGCAAATATAATGTCAATTTGCCTTAATGAATTAAGCCCTTAATAAAAATATTTTAAACAAAATGTTGGAAATAACCTATTTCATATTTAATCATTCTGTACTTTTATACTAATGCATAACACTCTGTACTTTTATACTAATGTATAATGAAATAGTAAAACAGAAGTACTGTAAACTCTGAATGTAAAAAAGTTGTAACATAATTAATAAATACTTATGAAGATACAATCATATAATCTATATAATTCATCATGACTCACCTTTATATGAGTATGCCATTATGTCTCTCAAAGTTTGTTCTTGTTGGTTAGAGGTTCTCTGTCTGACTGAATCATTTGAATATGTGGAACTAGAAGTGCCTGATCTTCCATTTACCTTTTTTTTATGTATATGTTGAGCGTTGCTCCCCCAATTGATTCAGCCTTGTTATTGGCTGCATATTTGACACTAATTACAGTACAGTATGTGTTTACAGTATGGGGTATGTGCACATTCTTTTGTTTCAGAAGTTATCCGTTTAGCATTTGAATAGATTAACTCAGAATGAATCATAATCATAAGGTCAGTCAAGTCTAGCCTGAACCATAAAGCACTCACCTGACAAGGTGAAAATACAGTAGAAGACTTCACTGTTCTTATGTATTCTATATTACAATGATTATATGCTATAATACAATATGTTCAAATACCTTTTTAAAATTTTAATTATATAATGTTTTGCAGGTTTCTGAACCAAGCAAATAGTCTTTTTTATATTGTTTTATATATTTATATATTGCATTTCCTGTCAAGCTAAAATTTGTCTTAAACTAGGCAAATGTCCTTTCTTATTTTAGTTTAAACTAGATGAATAGCAGTTTTTGAAATATACAACCAACTATACAAGAAACCTTTTTAAAGTTGATATTCCAAAAAAAAAAAAAAAAGAGAGAAACATGACAGGTCTTGAAGAGTCTACTGCTGAACACTGACACTGGAGGACCCTGCAGTTATTTCTTAAGTGAAAGTAAACAGTTGAGGAAAAAAACTGGATGTGTATTATATTGGATGCGTTCCTCGTTTCTTAAAGTGACCGCGCCTAATTTAGCCACTAGCTGCTGTAATGTTAATCCAAGAAAATGAAAATGAAAATCACTCACTGCTCTTGACTGAATTACTTAGTTTTAACAGTAAAACCAAAAATTATTCAGACACCAGATCCAGATCGTCGAGAGTATTGAAGCTGACTTCTGCTGATGAAATTGCAAACTATTTTCTTCAAGTAAAATTATTATTATTAATTGAACTCATCTCTGACTCCTGGTCTTAATTTCCAAATATCTGGTCCTTGGGTTTTAACTGTAAATTCCCCTACAGTATATATATATATAGCAAAACTGTAATAATGTGAGAAATGTTGAAGGTGTCTGAATTAATGTAGGTTTGATTGTATATTTCATTTTTACGTTGAAGACTATCCAGTGCTATTTTACATTTAATAATTTGGTTTCTGTATCTTGACACCTACAAACTTGAAAAAAAAAAAACATTGTGTAAATAGCACAAATAAATAAAAATGAACGAACATACAAATTGAACAATTTCAAACAGGGCCCACTGTACAACCTTCACCGGGTCCCTGCTCACGCCTGTTTCACACATACTCTGTCTGCAGTCCGTGTGCGTTGTGTATGTGGTGTAGTACGGACTCGATGTTCTTATGCAGCATCTAGCTTGATAAACCCCTTCTCAAAGACTTACTGTTTGTCAATTTTATTTGGGTAACACACATATTCTGAATGCCATCGGCAGAATTTGAATGAGCTTAGATTAAAAATTTGTATCTATGCCCACCTCTAATATATATATTCTTATAAGAAAACTGTTTCCATGGCTCAGTTTGTCCTGGGTTAGGAGTAAGCCGAGTCGAGTAAGTGGGTAAGATGACTATCTGGCCAAATCTGATTCAAACCAATGTGAAATAAATGACAATATAAAAACTAATTAATAATAAGAATTTCCTCTTACAAAAAGTTAGATTTCTTTTTAGCAACATAAAACCAACCAAATTAAAGTGCCTTATTGTGGGGTAAGTTAAAATGTTGACTCAGTTTACCCCACAGCACACAGAAGCAGGCTCAGAGAGTGAGGGAGAGGCCATTCTTATCAAAACATTTTCAATAAAGTCTGAAATTATTACAGAGCTTTCTTCTCTTTTAAGTGTATATTTGTAACAACTGTATCTCTTGTGTTAACAAGCACCCAACCCATAGTGCCCCTTTTTTGGTTAAGGCCACTGCCCCTCAAAATGTCTGTGCACGTTCCTGGTGAAATGCTTCACGTGAAACCTGTGCGTTGCATTCATATTCTGGTCTGTTCTGCTTGTGTATAAATAGTATGCTATGCTTTGATAATAAGCTGTATGCTTTGCCTATTAAATCACTGTATTAATGCATTAAGCCTTTGGGTATTAAGCAGTTTCAAATAATGGTTAACAAAGGGAGGAAACCGCTTGAGACTTTGCATATCACATTCATACTCTGGTCACATCTGCTTCCCATTAAGCCAAGCAATGTAGTTTGCAACATTAATACGCTGTATACAGAATTTGGCAATACTTTTAACACTTCTTCTTTCATAAGCAAATGGTAGGATAACAGTTTAGCGTGTTGTTCATATTGCCATCTGCATTCCTGTACCTAGTAACCAATACATTATTAATACATTGTATTAATAAATTTACAGAGTTTGGGATTTTTAATTTATACCACCGTCTTCGTCCATATTCTTCGTCCATATTTTTCTTTAGGTTTTCAGTTGGTCACAAAACACTTAATTTGCAATTAAGAGCAATTTGCTTTCATTTTCTGTTGCTTGTCTGTAAATAATAGCTTATATGTTTGTAATCTAATAAGGTGTGTCCTCCAGTGTCACTGCACTGTAAATCAAACAACTCAAAACAGATATATTGCATTCACTGACAATAAAATTGCTAGTTGGAACTTGAACTATCTGTTGTAAGCCACTTACTTTCAGACGGTTCTGAGGAAAAGTTCATCTTATTTTATAAATTGAGTTGATTTTATTTTGAAGTTGTATTTGACAACCAGTTAGAGTGAGGTCATCTTATCTTACATGCTCACTTGCAATTTGTCATGGCAAAAATATCCCTTCTAATTCTAGTTCAGAGAATTCAGAAAGTTCAGATCATTTGGCTTTTTCAGGTGGGGATTTACACATTTCTGAATTAATACTAATACAACTGTTTATCGGTCATCTTTGGCAATATTGCATTATTTGTAAGGTCTCAAGAAGGATACATTAAGCCGCATTAAGCATTTGTGAAACAATCTGTGGCACACCCCCACGCTAATGGTACAGTCCACAGTGCAAAATATAAACAATTTAAATTTAGTTAAATGAAAAAAAGTAGAGAAAATGGCAATTATTCATTTAATAAGTGAAATAAAACTGAAAAAAAAAAAAATGAATGTTTGGTTTCATTTTTGCATTTTTGCATATGCACTATATGGTCTGAAAATTGAATTGTGAAGCATTACAAGGACCAGGTGAGTAAATTTCAGGTAAGTCTTGCACATAAGACTAAAAGACCAGACAATGTGAGAACGTAGATGCTGTGTCAGATGCTTATTTGATGTAAATTTCATGCTAATATTTTCTCTGAACCAATTTTAATGTTCAGACTCAACATACGTCAGTAACTGGTAGTTTCTCTTTCTAAAGAGTGAAACATTGAGATGCTTTCTTAACGTTGATCGGTTTATTTTTTTTCTCAACATGTCAACTTCTGACTCAACCAGTTATGTGAGTTTCGGTCGGGCTATCTGTCCGACTGACCAATGGCAGACAAGAGTAGAAAGTGACCAGCTACTGTCCAGTGTTATTGTACTTTTGATGACTGCAGGCCACAGAGCACGTTCACAATCCTGCTGGAGATACTCAAGAGTCCTGGTCTTCAATTCTGAGTTGTCAACAAAAGTTAACATAAACAATAAACAACACAATATAATAACTACATTTTTTAAAAATGTGCATATTGTTAAAAGTTATTTTGAAATTCCAACCTTGATGTTGGGATTAGTAATAACAGGTGGAGTACTTGAGTTAAAACCTAATGGAGAATTGCACATAATTAAATGAAGGTGATCATATTTTTAGATGTTAATGGTGTTATATTGAGCAAAATCATGTTCATCTGAAAATGCACTCACTGATAGGGAACTGGATATGTGAGTTTGGAACTGGAACTTTATTCATTTGAATTTGTGCTTAAAATTGAGAAGGAAACAGTGAACTTCATCAGAATCATGGAGAGATAGCATATCTAAAATGCACTGTCAACACACACAGGCATTTTAATCGTTTAGCAGTCATAAGTGTCAAGTTGTTTTTTGTTTCTTCTAAATCAAATGAATGCTTTTCCTTTGGGAATAATTTATATTTGTGATTGATATTAAACCAAAGTGCAAGATTTAAACAAACCGTAATATAAATGGACCTGTGTTAACAGCACTATTTTTAATCATTTATTTAAGTGAGATTGCATTAATAGTTCTCAGCTCTGTCGCTCGAGGTCCACTTTCCTGCAGAGTTTTGCTGCAATCTTGATCAAAAGCACACATCTGATTCTTTCTGTATCTTTTATAGTGATCCTGAAGAGCTTGATGAGCTTGTTCAGGTCTGTTTAACTAGGCTCTGAATGAAACTCCCGGAAATTTAACCTCAAGGGCAAGAATCATGCATTAATGGGTTATTAACATATTACATCAGCTAATTAACTTCTTAAATTCTGCACAAAGAGTTTTTCTTGACACGCAAGTTGTGAAATTAAATATTTCTGCCCCTATTTGACTGACAGGATTCGGAGCATTGGCTGTTCATAAAACTGGCTGATGGCCAATAGTGCAGATAATTCCTTTTATTGAGAACGTGAAAAGCTGATTGTATTAAAATGATTGCACAACAGCCCCTAGTCATTCTGGTCATTGACAAAAGAAGAAGAAAAAAATGAGTTTCATGGTTATTAGTGTTTGTTTCTATGGTGACTCCTGAAATTGGTGATCCACTGACAATGGGATTTTGCACTCACCCTGCAGGACATACACGACATAACCTGAGTAAGCAAGGTTTGCGTTACTCATCTGAGAGTTCAGGGTATATGTAATCTTAAATGAACCTTACTTTCTGGAAAACACCCTCAGGTGTGATTATATAAAACTGTCAGTTGTGTTGTTTTTCTGCTGTAAAGTAAAAAGTCAAACAGGATGTACACAGTGGAGTGGGGTTCAGTTATTTTTTTATGCAAATGGCACTGAACTTCTTTAAATGATTTTAATCAGCAAACTCACTTCTCACTAACTCTCACAAACAAAACTTTTTCTTTTTTTTAATAAAAAATCAACATCTAAGATGTTTAGATGTTGATATCTAATTGAAAATAATGTTCATAGTTTTAGCAACCTCTGTGAATTCTCAATAAGATCTTCTGTAGATGTCTGATAGAAACCAAGTCAGTCTGGTTATTAATAAGTGGAGCTGGTGATGCTGTTTGTGGGGTTGTCAGATCTCAGGAGATTGAATGTCGTCTTATATTTCAGATTTCATCTAAGGCTGTGTCTGAAGTCATTTGTAGTAGTTCTTGTGTTTCTCTTTTCTTCAGTTCTTCTGCTTGTTATCAGCAGCTGTTCATCAGTGATGCTCAATCAGTTTTTAATTATCTCAGGTTCATCACTGCTTTCAGTTCTCTGTAGTGTGGACATAGGATAACTGAGCAGTGTTCTTTTAAAACTAGGGATTTTAATGTGTTACAGGCTATGTGACTCTTGTTAACTTACAGCAGGGTTGTCAACATTCTTTACATTAAGCATTTGTGAAACAATCTGCGGCCACACCCCTGCACTAATGGTAGGCCTACAGTGCAAAAGCGAAACAATTTAAATTTAATAACCAATTCAGTAAACAGAAAAAAAAAATAATAACTGAAAAAAAAAGAAGCTCTTTTAGAAGCTCCCTTGCTATTTTAAGGAGCTGAAAATAGGCTGCGCCATAGACCAACACAAACCTGGTCTAAAGACTGGTGCAATGTTTTTTTTCTTTATTATTTAAAGAGTGTCTTAGTATAGGCGGGTAATGGATAGTCTTAGTATAGTAATGGATAGTCATTGCATGTATCAGAATTAGGTTATCTATTTGCTCACACACAAGCAGCTCCGTTTCATTTCATTCTGTCTTTGTGCTTGCCAAATTCCGCCGTGTAAATAGCAAATCCGTCATGGCACGAGCACAACTGGCTCTTAAAGGGAATGGAAGATGAAACTCTGATTGGTTTATTGCATGCTATGCCCAAAAAACACCCATTACTAATTGGGGACACTGCGCCCGGGAGCACCAACCAATTTTTCGTCTTTAAAATAGCAAAAGTGGATTTGGACATGCCCTGAGTGCACCTGCGCCTTGTGCTTTACAACTTTGCATTAAGATCGTTAAAATAGGCCCCTATAGCAGTTAGAATATGAGGTAACACTTTAGAATAAGGTTCCATTAGTTAATGTTAGTTAATGTAATAATTAACATGAACAAACAATGAATAATACATTTATTACTGTATTTATTCATCTTTGTTAATGTTAGTTAATGAAAATACAGTTATTCATTGTTAGTTCATGGTAATTGACAGTGCGTTAACTAATGTTAACAAGCACAACTTTTGATTCAAATAATGCATTCGTAAATGTTGAAATTAACATGAACAAAGACTTATAAATGCTGTAGAAGGATTGTTCTTGCTTAGTTCATGTTAACGAAAGTAGTTAACTAACATTAACTAATGGAACCTTATTCTAAAGTGTTACCGAATATGATATTAAATTGTACATTTAAGGTAAAACTGTTAAACCTAAAACGGTGTTATATTTTGTACAGTAAAGTTCTGGCAACCACAACCAGTTTATTTTATGGAATTTTTTTTTTTTTTTTTTTTTTTACAGAGCGCCTTCAAGATTTTCGTCTACAGGTGCTGGTCATATGATTTGAATATCATCAAAAAGTTGACTTATTTCACTAATTCCATTCAAAAAGTGAAACGTGTGTAATATATTCATTCATTACACACAGACTGATATATTTCAAATGTTTATTTATTTTAATTATGCTTATTATAACTGACAACTAAGGAAAATCTCAAATTCAGTAACTCAGAAAATTGTAATTTTGTGAAAAGGTTCAATATTGAAGACAAATGGTGTCACACTCTAATCAGCTAATTAACTCAAAACATCTTAAAAGGCTTTTAAATGGTCTATCAGTCTAGTTCTGTAGGCTACACAATCATGGTGAAGACTGCTGACTTGACCGTTGTCCAAAAGACGGCCATTGACACATTGCACAAGGAGGGAAAGACACAAAAGGTCATTGCAAAAGAGGCTGGCTGTTCACAGAGCTCTGTGTCCAAGCACATTAATAGAGAGGAGAAGGGAAGGAAAAGATGTGGTAGAAAAAAAAGTGTACAGGCAATAGGAATAACCAGACCCTGGAGAGGATTGTGAAACAAAACCCATTCAAAAAAGTGGGGGAGATTCACAAAGAGTGGACTGCAGCTGGAGTCAGTGCTTCAAGAACCACTACACACAGACGTATGCAAGACATGGGTTTCAGCTTCACATTCCTTGTGTCAAGCCTCTCTTGAACAACAGACAGTGTCAGAAGCGTCTCGCTTCAAAAAGGACTGGACTGCTGCTGAGTGGTCCAAAGTTATGTTCTCAGATGAAAGTAAATTTTGCATTTCCTTTGGATATCAGGGTCCCAGAGTCTGGAGGAAGAGAGGAGAGGAACACAATCCACGTTGCTTGAGGTCCAGTGTAAAGTTTCCTCAGTCAGTGTTGTTTGGGTTGTCATGTCATCTGCTGGTGTTGGTCCACTGTGGCGCTTGTGTACTTCAGCACTAATTTACTTAATCTACTTTTGATTAGTTCAGTTTGTATAATTTTATATTTTGTTTATTTTTTCATGTTTATTGTGATTTCTATATTCAACTGTTGTTTATTTGAGCAAGATTGAATCTTTCTAAGAGTTTCCTGATTATTTTTTATTTTATTCCCAACATGCTTTTGTATGTCATTGCCTATTTTGTCATCCACATGATGAGATGGAACGATGTAATTAATCATCGCAAAATTAAAAGGTGTTTTTCTGTATAATCGTAAGTCATCTGATCAAGAATCTTCCAAGATATTATCCTCTCTTAGCACACAAGCAGGCAAAAGTGGTATGTGGATGTATTTTCTGTTTATTTACGAGTTTAATGTGATGTGTGTTTTACATGTAACTGAATGTGTGACTGGTGTTTGTTGTATATTTTGTCCTTTTTACTTCCCAAACAGCGTAGTTGTGCCTTTGCATTGTGACTAAGTATAGTAGAACACTTCACTGCATCGGTGAAGGCCTAGATCATCAGATGGTAAAACTGCACGAGAAAGTCGGCCAGCAAAAGGCGCTGCATATTGGATAAGGGAAGTACAACTTTTCAAAGATTGCAATTGACTGACTGATGAAGCCAGTGGGCAAGTAAAGGCTGAACAAGCAAGCACTTTTAAGTTAGTGATTTGGAAGCAGCACAAAGTCTTGTGAACTGTGCTAAAGTTTCAATTGCACTGGTAATTCCATCATCTTCATTCCAAGATAAAGTTGGACATTTTCCTAATATCGGCTGGCTTATTAAGAAACTATAAGGACTAAATAGACAAACAAATGTGTTGTATGTATTATTGAGAGAGTGAAATTGAAATTTTCTGTGTGTTTAAGATTTGTATACTTTATTATTTGGGATATTAATTGTTTTACAAGTTATATTCATGCTTCTGCTACTTCTAGTTCAATAGTTTACAATTCACAAGGTTGAATCATATGAGTTTAGGTGAAATAGTTGCTTACACTTGAACTTTAGACTGTTCCACAACCTCAGTACAACAACCTCAGGTGGGCGCAGCTACTACACAGTTCCCAGACATTAAGAGAAGCCAGCGTGTACGCATGCTTACTTAAAAGGGTAAAACATTGCAAGACACTAGACTGAACAATCTGAAAAGAAGCTTTGAACAGCAGTATACCCTTACGAAAATTAACCATGGTTTTACTACAAATAAAACCAAAAAACCATGGTTACTGAAGTTAAACCATGGTAACCACAAATTAACCATGGTTTTGCTATATTAACCATAGTTTAACCATGGTATTTGTAGTAAATCTGTGGTTTTACAAATGGCAGTCAATATGCCAAGAAACCATGGGTTACTACAGTTTTACTATAATAAAACCATGGTTATTTTTCGTAAGGGTAGAATATGGAAGTATCACATCAATGGGTTGAAAAGAGCCATGAAGAACAATGATGATGCAGATTTGATTTCTGAGGTTGTGAGCACCATTAATGTTACTAGCACAGCAAATGAAAAGGCGAAACGTTTTCTTTGTGGAGATCCTGAGGACATACCCTGGCCTGTTTCAGATTCAGTGTTTGAAGCCACTGTGTCCAGCATCATCTCTGCAACTTCGACTAAGTCAAAGTCTGTTTCTAAGATGTCCAGTCAGTCTTCCCATGATTCCTTGCAGAAAAGACAAGAAGCAGCGGCTGAAGTAGCAGCTACACATGAGGTGATTAAAATAATCAACTCACAGCATCAATATGAAGAGGAAATCAGGAAACTTGAGGCAGAGGATAAAAGGTTGGCGGCCGAGAGAGAAGCTCAAGAAAGGGACATGGAAGCGGAGAATGCAAGAAAAAGGGCCCAATTTATCTTACAAAGTAATGTCAGAAAAATAAAGTTGGAAGAGAAGAAAAAGGAAGTAGGACGATTGGAAGAATTAAAAAGACATAATGCAGCACAAGCAAGGCTACACTGAGAGCATTGAAGAGGATGAAGGAAAAATGTGTTCTGTTCCTCTTCAACCAAAACAAGACTATCTCTCTCAACCAAAACAACACTCTTATTCTCCTAAAAGTTTTCCAGTCATTCAAGCTCATGTATCTCAGTCAGATGCATTAGCTTCACCCAATGAAGCCTCCAATGACCTTGTGAAGGCACTTACTGAAGCTATTACAGCCAATAGGATTCCAATTCCAGAACCTGCTTTTTTTTCAGGGAACCTATGAAGTTGGAAACTGTCTTTTCAGTTGTTCGCAAGAACTTACCAGCCCAAGAAAAGCTCTTCTTTCTACGCAAGTATGTAAGTGGTCCAGCCAAGAAAGCTATTGAAGGACACTTTCTGGTTGGAACAGAAGCAGCTTACACGGCTGCCTGGAACATACTTGGAGACAGGTTTGGCCATCCATTTGTAGTTGGCAAGTCATACCGCGCCAAAATACAGTCATGGCACAAAATTGCTACCAAGGATAGCAAAGACCTTCAGGAATTTGTAGATTTTTTGAGCAGCATTGAATCAGCCATGCCTTATGTTCAAGGTTTACAAGCTCTGAATGACTGTGTTGAAAATCAAAGGATATCAGCTAAATTGCCAGAATGGTTGAGTTCACGTTGAAATAGAGGAGTCACTAAATTCCAACATGAATATAAGGTTCCCTGATTTCAAATACTTCATTGAATTTCTTAACAAGGAAGCTAGAATTGCATGCAATCCTATCACTTCACTGCAAGCAATAAAACCAGTATGCAAGAGAGATTCAAGCAACCTGATCAAGATCACTGCAAGTTTCAACGAAATCGTAACTCAATTGCTAAGACATTCACTACTACACCACTACTTCACCACTACTACTTCCACTATTAATGCAATCTCACTTAAATAAATGATTAAAGTTGTGCTGTTAACACAGTTACATTAATATACATTATATCATGGTTTGTTCAAATCTTGCACTTTTGTTTAATATCAATCATAAATATTATCATTATTATTTTTTTCCCCAAAGGGAAAGCATTAATTTGAAGGAGATAAAAGGGATTCATAAAACTTAAAACAATTATTTATTATAAAGGCAATATATTGTCCAAAGAACATTGAATCATTTATTTAATTTAATTATCATACGGGAAGGGTGGGAGTGGGGGGTGGTTTGATGGTAGACTTAACTGGTTGTAATGACGCGGAGGCGGCGTTAGAATCCATTTGCAGTTTAATAACATCCACAGCAGACAAATCCAAACAGTAGGCAGAGAATCGTAATCGTAGAAGGCAGAGAATTATACACAGATAGGCAGTCCAATCCAAACAACAAGGCAGTGGGCAAATCCAAAGGCAGAGACGAGGAAACCAGGCAAAGATCATACACAAGAAGGCAAACTATGGCAATGGGAAAAACGCTCGGTAAGGCAGACAGGCTAGCAATACTTCGCAACCGGATAGTGGTTGCGGCCATGCTTATATATATCACAAACAGGAAGTACAGGTGAAGCAGAGGGAGCGGAACACAGTCAGTACTCGGGAGAGGGCTCCCTCTGCTGGCGTGGCGTTACACTGTTTTTTTTTTTTAAATGTGTATTTTGTTTTATTATGCAGTAATTCTGTTTTACACTTATGACTGACCTTAATATTCTAAGTTGCAATATTAATGGCCTAAATAGCCCAGCCAGCCCTACAGGTTTTCTTGATTTTTTTGCGAAGTAGAAAGATTGATATAGTGTTAGTTCAAGAATCCCATTTGAAAGAGCAGGATGTAATAATACGTTTTATGAAGTGGTATCTCGTTCATGTTCGGATGAGTCCTAATACTGGTGCGGAAGACTTTTACTAAAATATTACTATTTTAGATAAAGGTTATGATTCAGATGGTAGAATAACACATAAAAACAAAAGTGGAGAATATAAATATTGTATTTCTTTTAGTTTATGCCCCTTGTACTCCTGACTCTACTTTTTTTCTCTGTTTTGTCTACCTATCTCTTAAAATTGTCATATTTTGAAATTGTATTAGATATAGACACGGGTTTTGTAATGTTGCATATTCTAGATAGATCTGGACCAAAGGAATCACACTCCAAAAAGCCTTCTGTTCTGACAAACTTAGACAATGTGTAACCTCATCTTCATTGGTGGTTAGTTGGCATTTATTAAATCCTTCTGTTAAGTCTTTCACTTTCTTTTCTGCTACTCATAAATCCTATTCACGAATTGACTATATTTTCATATACTTTATCTTCAGCTGTCTGTGATGCCGATATCCGGTCCTAATCTTTGTCTGATCATGATGGAAATCTGTGCAGATTATCTTTGATCCCTTGACCGTCTCATGCGACTAGATGGCGATTTAACCCTAAATTGTTAGAAAATGAAAACTTTTGCAGTCAATTCAGAAATAATTTTGCTGAGTTATTTAAATTAACCAAGGCTCAGTGGATGAGCCGAAACACTTTGGAATGCAGTTAAAGAATTTATAAGGAATAACTAAATTTCATATTCCTCTTTCCTTCAGAAAAACAGACATAAAAATATAGTTGAACTGGAATCACAGCTTCAGAATCTAACTAGAGTCAATCAACGGTTTCTCAGAAAATTCACTCATTTTTTTTTTTTTTATTATTAGTAGTTGTGCTTGTCATAGGCAAATATTATTATTTTATGGGTTTTGGAGTCTGTATGGGTTTGTTCTGCCTCAGCTAGGGATGGGCAATATGATAAATATCTAATAATTATTATTTTTTTTTATACTGATTCTTTATCATGTTGGTTTTTCTATTCTGCAAGCTGTTTGAGCATCACACCCAAACTAATGTTTCGATTAGCATGAGAAAAATGCTAAAATGGATGCTGAGTAGGTGTAACGGAGGCTTGCCTCTGGCGAATACGATTTGGTTGCACCATTAACTATAGCAAAGTCTGAGGTGTGGAAACGTTTTGACCATTTTTATAATGAGAATAATGAATGAATATGACGCACCATCAGTGAGTGCAGTGGCCTAGTCTACGTTAGTTATGAATAAATTATGTAAAACATGTATAAATGAGTCATTCTTGACAAAAGGCAAAAGAGCTGTGTGTGTGCGCTCATTTGAATAATGTCAGGCTGTAAACGGGTTTGGGCTTTTAAAAAGCTGTCAATCAAAATGTACTTGTCGGGCTCAGGTCCTGTCGGGTCTAACTTTTATGGCCTGAAGTCCTGCCAGGACAATAGAGGTCCCAGGAGGGAATCAGGGGTGTCCTAGGAGGATCTCTGGGGGTC